>NW_024080951.1:468322-570322 GCF_003009895.1 Hyaena hyaena | reverse complement strand
CTGCCTCTTCAATCCGTGCATTGGAGGCCTCTAATTTATTATGTATCTCATTTATCACATTTTTTAATTCTTCATGCCTATTTTTATTTTCCATTCTGACTGTAGCCATAGTTTCTTTGATGTGCCTTATGTTTTTTTGAAGCCCAGCTATTAATTTTACCATTATTATTCTAAAATCTTGTTCAGTTATGCTGCTGATATCTGTTTTGAGCAGTTCATTAGGTGTCATTTATTCTTGGAGTTTCTTTGGAGGAGAGCTCTTTCTTTTTGTCATTTTAGTTAGCTTTCTGGCTCTTGTTGGTTTTAAAGAACTGTTATGCTCTCTGTATCTATGAGCGCTGCTATATCCAAGAAGACTCTGACTGTCCTGGGCCTATCCTTTCAGAGAGTGTTTTTTGAACGGTATCTCTTGGTCTCTCTTGTTGGGACCTTTGTTATTTTATTTTCCTATTCGTAGTGATATTTGGGACTCTCTAAATATCAAAACCAAACAGTTTTTATTTAAAACCAAACGGTTTTAAATATTTTATTTAAAACCAAACGGTTTAAAGCATATAACCGGATTTCCCAGCTACAGTTAAATAGCCGTGTGTATGCAGTGCTGGTTGAAGAGCATAGAGAAAGAGAGAGAAGACAGGGCTGGATGAGGCAAAATTGGACATAGAATGAACAGGCAGAAGGGATATGAAGCATTTTTCGAAGAGGTAAAGGGTGGAGTATGGTTGGAGAGGTGAGAGAAGGATGTTGGTATTATACAGAGAAACTATAGAGTCTAATTACTCCTAAGAGAAAGAGATGAAAAGGTCGGGAGGTGTAGAATTTATATCTACAGAATGGACTAAATTTGATTGTTTAAGCACGCTGGTGACCAGAGTTAATCAGGTCAGTGTTTCTGCGGAAAAAAAGAAAAAAAAAACCCAAAACAAAAAACAAAAACAAGAAAAAGGGGAAAAGGGAGGAGGGCAGCTCTCAAGCAGGGATGGGCATGGTGTGATCCACTGAGTCAGGCGGGAGTTCTGCCTGGAGGTTGTAGGGAGGAGAGTGGTGGCGCTCCACCTCGCTTTTATAGGCGTGTAAACTTCTTGGGCCAGGGGCTCAGCCAACGTTTGTTGTGCTTTTCAACCCAGGCCAGTCCCAGCCTCCAAATCCCAGGCCAAGCGCCCTGCTGAAATTGCCTCAGGCGATCCCCTGGCTTCCCCCTCAGGGCGATTCCAGTCTTCCAGGCTAGCTCTGGGGGTGGAGCCAGAAGCCACTGCTCCTTCTCCTCCGGGTGGGGCTGGGGGGCCTGGGCGGGGTGGGGGGCCCTTCTCTGCTGGTGCGCTGAGCCCGCTGGAGTGAGGAAATCCAGGTCCCTCTGTGACTCGTCAGCCAAAACACGAACTCGAGGTCACATCTGCCAGCTTTTAGCGCCTTGCCTTCCTTCTAGAGTTCCAGCCAGCTAGGAGCACGGACGCCGGTGCCTGCGCGCCTCCTCAGGGGTCCAGGCCCACCGCGAAGGTAATGGCTGCAGGCGCGCAACCTCCCCAGCCAGCCAGGAGCCAGCACAAAGCAGCAAATCGCGAGCGCAGCCCCTCCTGGGCACTTGGAGCGTAGAGGGGCCTGACGCGCAGGTATTTTGTGCGCAAAGATTTTCTACACCCCGAGCGGAGGTTTTTCTGTTTCGGACTCTCTTTTTCCCCTCTCACTCCCCGCAGAGCAGGGTGGCCCGTCTCTCCAGTCTCCAATCCAGGCCCGATTTTTACTTCCCCAGTTCGCACTCACGTTAGAAGTCTTTCTCAGTGGAATCTGCATCCTTTCTCTCCCAACTTCTTGGGTGTGGTACGGTTTCCTATGGCTTCAGATCTTTTCCGTGTGATGCCTGGGCGCGAGTGCAGGTACGGAGCTCCCTACTTCTCCGCCATCTTTCCCCTCCCTTCTATCTTCTCGAGAGCTTCTATTTTCTCTGAAGTAGAAGAGGAAGTAATTTTCTGAGTGAGAATGGGAAGGAATGCATACACACACACACACACACGTATATATTCATATATATATATCCCTTCATCTGTTAATGGACATTTGGCCTCTTTCCATACTTTGGCTATTAGTGATAGTGCTGCTATAAACGTTGGGGTGCATGTACCCTTTCAAATCTGTATTTTTGTATAAAGGTAAATTTTTGTATTAAGTAAATACCTAATAGTGTAATTGCTAGATAATAGGGTAGTTATATTTTTAATTTTTTGAGGACCCTCCATACTGTTTTCCAGAGTGGCTTTACCAGTTTACATTCCCACCAATAGTGCAAAACAGATCCTCTTTCTCTGCCCCCTCACCAACATCTGTTGTTTCTTAAGTTGTTAATGTTAGCCACTCGGACTGGTATGAGGTAGTATCTCATTGTGGTTTTGATTTGTATTTCCCTGATGATGAGTGATGTTGAGGATGTTTTCATGTGTCTGTTAGCCATCTGGATGTCTTCTTTGCAAAAGTGCCTATTCATGTCTTTTGCCCATTTCTTCACTGGATTATTTGTTTTTTGGGGTGTTGAGTTTGATAAATTCTTTATAGATTTGGGTTACTAACCCTTTATCTGATATGTTGTTTGCAAATATCTTCTCCCATTCTACTGGTTGCCTTTTAGTTTCGATGATTGTTTCCTTTGCTGTGCAGAAGTTTTTTTGTTTTTTTTTTTAATTTTTATTTTATTTCTAGGAGAGACAGAGAGACAGCGTGAGCAGGGGAGGGTCAGAGAGAGAGGGAGACACAGACTCCGAAATAGGCTCCAGGCTCTGAGCTGGCAGTCAGCACAGAGCCCGACGCAGGGCTCGAACCCACGAACCGCAAGATCATGACCTAAGCGAAAGTCGGACGCTTAACCGACTAAGCCACCCAGGAGCCCTGTGCAGAAGCTTTTTATCTTGATGAGGTCCCAGCAGTTCATTTTTGCTTTTGTTTTCCTTGTCTCTGATGACATGTTGAGTAAGAAGTTGCCGTGGTTGAGGTCAAAGAGGCTTTTGCCTGCTTTCTCCTTGAGGATTTTGATGGCTTCTTGTCTTACATTTAGGTATTTTATCCATTTTGAGTTTATTTTTGTGTATGGTGTAAGAACGTCGTCCAGGTTCATTTTTCTGCATGTTGATGTCCAATTTTCCCAGTACCGTTTGCTGAAGAGACTGTCTTTATTCAGTTGGATATTCTTTCCTGCTTTGTCAAAGATTACTTGGTCATACATTTGTGGGTCCATTTCTGGGTTCTCTATTCTGTTCCATTTATCTGAGTGTCTGTTTTTGTACCAGTACCATACCGTCTTGATGATTACAGCTTTGCAATACAGCTTGAAATCCAGGATTGTCATGCCACCTTTGGCTTTGGTTTTCTTTTTCAGAATTGCTTTGGCTATTCGGGATCTTTTTCGGTTCCATACAAATTTTAGGATTGTTTGTTCTGGCTCTGTGAAGAATGCTGGTTTTAGTTTGATAGGGATTGCATTGAATAGGTAGATTGTTTTGAGTAGTATTGACATTTTAACAATATTCTTCCAACCCAGGAGCATGGAATATTTTTCCTTTTTTTGTATGTGTCCTCTTTAATTTCTTTCATAAGTTTTTTATAGTTTTCAGTGTATAGATTTTTTCACCTCTTTGGTTAGGTTCATTCGTGGGTATATGATGGTTTTTGGCACAATTATAAATGGGATCAATTCTTTGATTTCTTTTTCTGTTGCTTCATTATTGGTGGATAGAAATGCAACTGATTTCTGCGCATTGATTTTATATCCTGCAATTTTGCTGAATTCATAGATTAGATCTAGCAGTCTTTTGGTGGAATCTTTTGGGTTTTCCATATAGAGTATCATGTTGTCTGTGAAGAGTGAAAGTCTGACTTCCTCCTTGCTGATTGTCTGATTGCTGAGCCTAGGACTTCCAATACTATGTTGAATAACAGTGGCAAGAGTAGACATCCCTGTCATGTTCCTGATCATAGGGGGAAAGCTATCAGTTTTTCCCCATTGAGGATGATATTAGCGACGGGTCTTATGTACATGGTTTTTATGATCTTGAAGTATGATCCTTCTATCCGTACTTTTATCAAGGCTTTATGAGGGCTTTTATCAAGAAAGGATGCTGTATTTTGTCAAGTGCTTTCTCTGCATCTATTGAGAGAATCATGTGGTTCTTGTTCTTTCTTTTATTAATGTGATGTATCACATGGATTGATTTGTGGATATTGAACCAGCCCTGTGCATGATGCTATTCTTATTTTGAGCACCTGCCCAGACACGTGGGCAGTCCATCATGCTGCACAGCCTGGTGCCTGTCACTTGCAAGAACTCTCAAGAGATCATAATCTCAATGACTGTGCATACTGTCTGTATCCACAAGCAATATGCCAGTTTCCTCCTCCATCTTTGGGGGCCATAATTGGCTGCTATGATTTCTCTTTCCTATATACAGATGGTCTGGTACTTGTCTTGTGTTGGCACACCAAATGAACTATGAATGCATCAGGAGAATTCCATCCTAAGCTGTTCATTTGCCAACCCCAAAATCTCTGATACTTCACCTTGATTCCTTTCTCAAAGGTGCTCAATACTCCTGTGGCCTCAGACTGCTCTGTTGGCTTCCATCTGGAATCACACCACTGATGTCTGTTGTTGCCTGATCCTTTGTGGCACAGGAAACCATTCAAGTATGACAAGTCTTGTCCACGAGGCCGTACTTCTCTTTTTATTGTAAGGATTCTCTGTAGAGCTCACATCCCAGGTGTTATTGCTTGAATTAAAATAAATACTTATCACCCAGTTTTCACCTTGTTGAGTCCACTATCTCCAAAAGCAGAGAATAGCACCAGATCACCAGAAGACATAATCCAGCTCTGTTCAATACCACCCTTCCTATTAGCTCTTGCCCAGGAACTGATGGCTTTGACCCACTATAGATTTTCACTTGGTGTCTTCATTTTGGGTCTGTTCAGAAGAAATAGGGCCATTCTTACATGAAGTCGTATACTCTAGCTTTCAATGACTGCCAGAGATGTCGCCTTCATTGATCTCCAGGTTTCTCCTCCAATTAGAGAGTGAGGTCTTTTGTGCAATAGGCAATAACAACAGCCACTGCCACAAAAACAAAAGCCATTAAGGATCAAATGCTTACATTTTTATGTGTATAGTATGTTCATTCATTAAACATGTTTCGAGCCTGCGTTGACATTGCAGCAAGGGGAGGAAGGTGAATGAAATGTGGTCTGTCCCTAAAAGGGGGAGCTGCTATCTTGACATTATCTATGATAATGTCTGAACTTGGCCATGAAGAATTAAGAGGAGTTAGGACAAAGAGAAGGATCTGGGGAAGACCATGGGGATTGGACAGTGCAGAGAGAGGCATAGGAATAGAGCATCAGGAGCTGAGTCGGGTAGGCAATGTGGGGCTACATTATTGAGTGGCTTGAAGTTCATGGTAAGGAATTTGGTATTTTGTGTAACCAAACGAGTACCTCTTAAATATTTTTAAGGCAAAAAGTGATAAAATTAGACTGGTATTGACAGTGTTGTGGTTCTTTTATATTTTCCTGGTGTTATGTACTTGCGTGCTGCCTGCATTAATCTTGCATCAGTTGGCAGGGAGAGCTGGATATGTGTGACTTGATTTCTACAAGGCTTAGTAGAGTGTCAAGCATTGATCGTTGCTTTATCATTTGATGATTACTTCTGGAACTAGATGATCCTTCAGGTTCCTTTCAACTCAGAAATTCTGTAAGTCTAAGATATTAACTGTTCATTACTAATATTAGAGTTCTCCAGAACCAATAGAAGAGAGGGAGAGAGAGAGAGAGAGATGGAGAGATAGATAAAGAAATTTATTTTAAAGAATTGGCTTACGGGATTGTAGAAGATAACATGTCCAAAATCTGCAGAGTAATCCAGCAGGCTGGAGACAAAGAGAGACAGAGACACAGAGACAGAAAGAGAGAGAGAGAGAGAGAGAGATGCTGCTGCAGGTCAAGTTCAAAAGCTGTGAGCTGGCAGAATTCCTTCTTGCTCAGGGAGGTCACTCTTTTCTTCTATTTAAACCTTCAACTGATTAGGCGAGACCCACACACATTATGAAGGGCAATCTGCCTTGCTTAGCCTATCCATACAAATGTTAACCTCATCCCTAAATACCCTCCCTTTGACCAATATCTGGGCACCATGGCCCAGCCAAATTGACATATAAAATTAGCTATGATAGGGGCGCCTGGGTGGCTTAGTCGGTTGAGCGTCCGACTTTCGCTTAGGTCATGATCTTGCGGTTCGTGGGTTTGAGCCCCGCATCGGACTCTGTGCTGACTGCCAGCTCAGAGCCTGGAGCCTGTTTCAGTCTGTGACTCCCTCTCTCTCTGACCCTCCCCTGCTCACGCTGTCTCTCTCTCTCTCTCTCCTAGAAATAAATAAAACATTTAAAAAAAATTAGCTATGATAACCACCTGAGTGTGAAGAACAATGATGCTATGTTGATTTCATCCTATGTCAAAAATAAAATATGTATATTTTGAGATTTATCCAGAGATGTCAGTGGTATGCTGTTCATTTCTATTTAATCTGTAGGTGAATGAAGTATATAGTGGGGGGTACATTTCTGTTGACTTCTTCCAGCATGTTGCACTCAGAGAGCACAGAACACTGAATGATGATAACAGTGTTATCCTTGCCATTTTGAAAATCATTCAAAAAACAGGCAGTATCAACTGTGAATGCAGAGAACTTCCACTTTAAAAATGACATGTAACTGGTTAGCTCTTTGTAGACTCTTATAAACACACTAAAATGCTTGTAATAATAGAGAAAGAGAACATTTATCTTAATCGTGAAACTTAACACCTATACTCAAGCTGTGGCCATTATGTTTGATGCAGAAATGAATGTATCCTTAAAAAGTATGAATTAGCAAAACTAACTCAAAATAAAGCTGACAATTTAAACAGAGAAAAACCTATGAAAGATTTGGGGGGAAAGCCAACCAATTTTTTTCTTTCTCTTTGTTTTTTTTTAGTATTGAACTTCACTTTTTAACACTGAACTTAATATTTTATGTATCCTATTGAATCTCCATGGTTGGTTCAGCCCAGAGAATTCACAAGCTTAATTTGATTTCAGGAAACTGATTGTGCAGAAGCTGTGTTCATGAAACTATTTGGAAAATTTTGCTATCGATAAAATTGTACTCTGAATGTAGATAGGGTGATCAAAAATAAAATGCTAGGAAATTAAATTCAGTGGTACATTATAAAATAATTCAGGGGTAGTTTAATGTTAGGCAGTCTGTTAAGTCGTCACTTCAACTGGTTCAACAAAAAATTATATAATTTCTATATATTGCCTAAAAGTGAGTGAAGCTTAACATTTATTTTAGATTTTTCTAAGTCTTTGGAAAATTAGGAATATAATGACATGTGCTTCCTGTGATAAATAGCTTTATTTTGGGGCCTCTGGGTGGCTTAGTCAGTTAAGTGTCCAACTTTGGCTCAGGTCATGATCTTGCATAGTTCGTGAGTTCGAGCCCACATTGAGCTCCATGCTGACAGCCCAGAGCTTGGAGACTGCTTCGGATTCAGTGTCACATTCTCTCCCTGCTCCTCTCCTGCTTGCACTCTGTCTGTCTCTCTCTCTCAAATATAAACATTAAAAAAAAAAAAGAGCTTTCTCTTGATCCAGTAATCCACATCTTACTTAACAATGAAATACTAGAGTTGTTACCATTAAGATCAGGAGTAAGTCAAGAATATTTTCTAGGACCATCATAATTTAATACTGTTTGAGAAGTTCTGACCAATGAAATTGTGTATAAAATAGAAATGAGTAACTCTGAAAAGAAAGAAAAACTTTTCTTATGGTTTATGTGATAATATATCTAAAAACTAGATAGGCACCCGTGTGGCTCAGTTGGTTAAGTGTCTGACTTGATTTTGGCTCAAGGCATGATCTCATGATTCATGAGATCAAACCCCACATCAGCCTCTGCACTGACAGCGAGGAGTCTGCTTGGGATTCTCTTTCTCCTTTCTTCTTTGCTCCTCCCCAACCATGCATGTGTCTCTCTCTCTCAAAATAAATAAACATTAAAAGATAAATAATAAAATAAAATAAAAACAGGAAGTCCATTGAAAGTTGCTTATAAGGATTAAATGAATTAGCTAAAAGGGCAAGACATAAGATAAATATATAAATCTAATAGTTGTTCTTTATATTACTAATAACTTAGTACATGGTATAATGGAAATGTATTTCTTTATCAAAGCAACAATGAAAAAATTCATTATATATCTAGAAATGTTTTGCAAAAGAATATTTAAAAAAAATGTTTTGATCTCGGGGCACCTGGATGGCTCAGTTAGTTAAGTGTCCAACTTAATTTCGGTTCAGGTCATGATCTCATAGTTCATGAGTGCCAGCTCCACATCAGCTGCTCTGTACTGTCAGGGAGACTGCTTAGGATTCTCTCCGTCTCTCTCTGCCTCTTCCCTGCTCATGCTCTCTCTCTCCCAAAATAAATAAACATTTAAAAAAATTTCAATTTCACATCTAGGTAGAATCTTGAAGATGAAAAATTTCATAAAACAGATTGGTAGTTGCCAGAGACAGGGGAGAGGGGAGTGGGTGAGATAGGCTGAAGGAGGTGGGATCAAAGCTATAAACTTCCAGTTATAAAATACATAAATCTCAGGGACATAATGTACAATGTGGTGACTATAGTTAATAACACTGTATTGTATATTTGAACATTGCTGAGAGTAAACCTTAAAAGTTCTCATCACAAGTAAAACAATTGTACCTGTGTAGGGTGACTGATGTTAACTAGACTTATTGTGGGGATCATTGCACAATATATACAGATAATGAGTCATTATGTTGTACCCATGAAACAAATATAATGCTATAGATAAATTATATGTCCATGTAAAAAAATTTCCTGAAAGCTATAGGAGACATTTTGAGTAATTGCCCCCTTTACATATACGAAGCTTTTGTAAATAAATAAGAAAAATATTCACATCCCAGTAGAACTATGCAAAAGCCATAAAAAGAATTGACCAGAGAAACATGAATGCTTAATAAATGTAATAAAAATGGCCACCCTATTCATCAGAAAAAATAAAAATGAAAACAAGATGTCTGTCAAATTACTATAAATTTAGATAATTTAAATTATAATACTTGATATTGCTAAAGGTAAAGTAATAAGAGTATTTATAAATTGGGCAATTATAAATTGCGACTACTTCTCAGGAAGGAATTTGGCAATGTAAGTTAACAACCTCGAAAATTTCCTAACCTTCGATCAGTCATAACCACATCTAGCAATCTACCCTAAAGAAATAGTGAAGGATACAGCCAAAGAATTATGTATAAAGTTTTAACTATAACATTTATGACAAAGCAAACTGGAACTATCTGAATGTACAACAAGGAGAAATTATGCAATGAATTGAGATACATGCAGAAATGAAATGTGCACCCATTATAATTAGGCTTCTAGGGTATCAGTGGAAATGGAAATTAATATAATTAAACTAAGAATTGCTCTATAAAACCATATGTAAGGGGTCACTGGGTGGCTCAGTAGGTTAAGCATCTGACTTCAGCTCAGGTCATGGTCTTTTGGTTCATGAGTTTGAGCTTGACAGCTGACAGCTCAGAGCCTGGAGCCTGCTTCAGATTCTGTATCTCCCTCTCTCTCTGCCCCTCCCCCACTCACGCTGTCTGTCCCTCTCAAAAATAAATAAATATGAAAAAAAGTTAAAATAGAAAACAATGTATAAGTAACATATAAACTGAAGCTGATCCAAAAGCGTATGTTTAATTAAAATGTTAACTCTTTAAATAGGACAAGAAATGAGATTTAAATTATATATTTTAATTTTATTCTTTATACTTTTCTGTGCTGTATAAATTTCTAGAGTGAACACGTAAAACTTCTACATAAGAATCCTATTATAAAATTTTAAAATATTTATATAGTCACACCTCATTTTATTAAGCTTCATTTTATTGTGCTTCAGAGATATAGGGTTTTTTTTTGTTTTTTGCTTTTTTGCAAAATGAAGGTTTGTAGCAAGCCTGTGCTGTGCAAGTCTACTTAACACCATTATTTCAACATCTGCTCACTCCAAGCCTCTGTGTCATATTTTGGTAATTCTGGCAATATTTCAAACGTTTTCATTATTATTACATTTATTGTGTTGCTCTATAATCAGTGATTATGACTTGCTGCAAACAGATGTTGATTAATATTTTTAGCAATAAAGTCTTTTTTACAGTAAAAGTACTTTTAAATTGAGATATGTATATTATTTTTTTTAATATAATGCTATTATACACTTACTAGACCACACTGTGGTACTAACATAACTTTTATATTCACTGGGAAATCAAGAAATTCATTTGACTTATTTCATTGCAATATTCACTTTATTGCAGTAGTGTGGAATTAAGCCCACACTATCTCCGAGGTATATTTTTAATCTATCTAAAATGAGGTTGGGGATTATCAAGATGGCTCTAATCTGTCAAAGAACTGAAAAATAAATACATGTGAAATAAAAAGGCAGTGAGTTGGAATTAGCGTTAAAACTGTTAAATGTATATCATGCGTAAGAAAATAACGAAGAAAGAGCAAAAATGTTTTACTATTAAGTACAGATAAAAAAATCTGTAATAAATCTACCAACGTCTTGTGAAAATATAACAAAATTGTAGTAACATAAAAACCGTTGAAGGATTGACAGCTTACAAGGAATATAGTCATACTGTACTAAGAGCATGAGAAATTATTCTTAATTAATATTATCATGTATTGTAATTCTGAGAGCCTGACTCAGCCTGACTTTACAAATATGTTCATTACTCCTGCTACCAAGAGACAGAATTTCTTCATGCTGCTCATACTGTTTCTCTGTCCTTTGGGCTACCATTACGATATGACAAAAAGAAAAACAAAGACCAGTGGAAAACATTTTGTAAAATCATAGCATTGTAAAGATTTATTATTTCTACATTTTTGCAGGAGATATGTTGCCATGAGAGGTCTTTTCAGTAAGGACCCAATTTTAAGTGTGGTGACTATCTATTGCATTTGTATATTATGTTTAAAGGGTAACTATGTGTAGTAAAGCAATTGAGAACTAGCTTGATAAAGGGCATATGGCATCTCCTTGCCTGTGGGCTCACATTTTCCCCATTTGCTATGTTTAGGTCAGAATACAGAATGAGTAATTCCTTCTATGGGCAGACCAAAATTACCAAAATAGTTTTCAATTCTATAAAATTTTTTTGTACACATATATAAAATCACTTTGTATATTGCAGACATTCAGCACCACTGAACCTTATTTAGGTGATGATTATCCTAATACCATTGAAAGATTGAGGCAAGTAAATGACTTGCCCTGGCTTAAAAAAAAAACACAGAAATATGGAAAACATAAAGAAATTATAAATAATATTTTCAGATACCTTTAACTAATTATAGTTAATGAAAAAATGGTTGCCCAAATCAGTATCTTGCCCTTTCTTCTTTTCTAAACCACACAAAAGCAAAAAGAAGGAAAAAAATTTCTGCAAATTCACTTCATAGATTCAGAAATATGTCTAAGGATACAAATGGCTGATATTGGGAGAAATCTGTGCAGAGAAAAGTAAAATGAAGAATTGTGAAAAACAACAGGGGGATCCAGAGGAAAATGACACATTGCATACAAGTGATTAACAGCCACATTCTCACCAGAAGCAAAAGAGGAGAGCAAACGAATGAATGAATGATATCTTTAGTGTACTCAAAGCAGGAAACAGTCAATCTAGAGTTCTATATTGAGTGAAAATATTTAGTAAAAATGAAGGTGAAATAAATTCGAAGTCAAATTCTCAGTAAACAGAAGCTAAGAGAATTCTTCCCCACCAGACCCATGTTGATGCAAATGCCAAAAGAAATAGTACTTCAGGACACTCAGATAAAATAAAAACAACAACAACAAAAAAGTCCCATAATGATCTAAAAACAAATAAAATCACTCTATATAGTAAATGCTATGCAAATAAATATGAAAGGCCTTTTCCCTCTTTCTTTAATTTCTTTAAAAGACAATCATTAAAAGCCAAAATAATATCAATGTATTGTGGGATACATATGTAGACATGTAAAAGTAAAATATAACAACAATAATACGAAGGGGGGAAAGGGGTAAATAGAAACACTATGCATGAGGTTCTTACAATATATGTGAAGTGATTTAATATTATTTCCAGTTGCACTGAAATAAGGTATCAGTAAAAATTGTAATCACTAGAGCAATCAATATAATATAATACAAAGAGTTACTGGAAAAATACTAAAAGGCAAGATAAAATGGAATACTACAAGTGACTAATTACCGCCTGCACCTTAAAAAAGGGCATAACAAAAAAGAGGGAAACAGAAAAAAAACAGCAAGATGGTAGGCCTAAACCCAACATTATCAATAATTGCATTAAATATAAATGAAATAAATATCCAAACTAAAAGGAGGACTTGTTGAATACAGATCCTTGGATTTGTTGCATAAAAATGTATGATGCAATTATATACTGTCTACAAGAGATACACTTTAAATATAAAGACATAAGCAGATAGAAAGTAAAAGATGGAAAATATATACCAGCATTATCCAGAAGAAATCTGAGATGATCATACTAACAATCAAACGAAGCTGTCTTTAAAAAAAGGAAAATTAGCAGAGTTAAAAATTTCATAATAGTAAAAGGATCAATTAGTTAAGAGAATGTAACAATTTAAAATGTATAAAATATCCTAATGAATCCATAAAAGACCTATTACAGTGAATGCATAAATTCAGCAAAATTACAGGATATAAAATCAATACACAAAAATCATATACATTTCTATACTGTACCAGTGAACAATCTGAAAATGAAATGAAGAAATCAATTCCATTTATGATAGCATCAAAAAAATAAAATACTTAGGAGTAAATTTAACCAGTTGTTTAAGACTTGTACACTGAAAATTACCAACTGGTTATGGAAGAAATTGGTAAGATCCTACTAAATGGAAAAAAATCCATGTTTAGGAATTGGAAGACTTCCTACTATTAAGAAAGGCAATACTATCCAAAGTGATATACAGATTCAGTGTAATTCCAACCGAAATCCCAGTGGCCTCTTTTGTATAAATGTGAAAACTATTCCTCAGATTTGTATAGAATTGCAAGTGGCCCCAAGTAGCTAAAACTTCCCTGAAAAAGATAAAGTTAGATGCTACACAGGTCCCATAATCAAAATTTCCTACAGGGCTATAATAATTAAGATAGTGTGATACTCATATAAGGATAGACATAGGTCAGTGTAATAGAACTGAGAGTCCCAAAGTAAACCCATACATCTACGGTCAATTGCTTTTCCACAAGGGTGCTAAGACCATTCAATTGGAGATAGAATAGTCTTTTCGACAAGTGGGTTGAGACAACTGCATATTCACATACAAAAGAATGAAGTTTGTCCCCTACCTCACACCATATACAAAAATCAAGTCAAAATGGATGAAAGACCTAATGTAAGAGCTAAAACCATATAACTAGTAGAAAGGAACATAGGGATGTATATTTGTGACCTTGAATTTGACAATAGGTTCTTAGAAATAATAGCAAAAGCACAAGCCACAAAAGAAAAAGAATAGATATATTGGATTTCATGCAGATTTTGTGCATCAGAAGACATTATTAAGAAAGTTTAAAAAGTCTAAAGAATGGGAGTAAATATAAATCATTTATCTGATAGGGTTCTATTATCTAGAATGTATAAAGAACTTTTCCAATTCAACAACAGAAGGACAAGCCATTTTATTGCCACTAGGATAGCTAAAATAAAATTAAAATTAAATGTTGAGAAGGATGTGGAGAAATCAGAATCCTTATACGTTGCTGTGGTAATGTAAAATGGTGCAGTGATAGGTTAGCAGTTTCTTAAATATTTACCCATAAAATTAGCATACAGTTCAGAAATTTTTAGGTTATTAATCCCAGAGAAATGAAAACAGATATTCACACAAAAGTTTGCACACACATGTTCTTTGCAGCTCCCTCAAAGCTGTGATGGAGAGAGAGTATCTGTGAGACTGTTAGCTGGATGGGGGAACCTGGGTGGCTCAGTCGGTTAAGTGTCCAACTTTGGCTCAGGTCATGATCTCACGGTTCATGGGTTCGAGCTCCGCATCGGGCTCTGTGCTGACAGCCAGCTCAGAGCCTGGAGCCTGTTTCGGATTCTGTGTCTCCCTCTCTTTCTGACCCTCCCCTGTTCATGCTGTCTCTCTCTCTCTCTCTCTCTCTCTCAGAAATAAATAAAACATTAAAAAAATTATAAAAAGAGACTGTTAGCTGGATGGAAGCTTCTGGAATGTAATGTAATCACAGGAGTGCTGTTCTATTCCCTTTGCTGTATTCCGTTGTGAGAAGCAAGTCACAGGCTCCACCCAAACTCAAAGGAAGAGGATTGTACAAGGGGGTGAACACCAGAAGGCAGGATTATTAGAGGTCACCTTAGTGTCTGTCTCTCCCATTTCCTTCTCGGAAAAGTATTATAAGATCATTATTCCTGTCTACTCCCATTTATCAGTACTTATCCATCACTACCTGACATGGTATGCATTTATTTGCTCATTCACTGTCTCCTTATGCTGGACTGTAAGCATAAGGACCTATAAAATGAGTGAATGAATGCATGCATGCATGCATACGGGTAAAGGCAAGATATGTTTAAAAAGAGAATGGCCTTGTGACAATGAATTTGGCTCCCTGGGCAGGGACAAGGAAAGGCTGAAGGCGGGAGATCAGTTGGGTGCCGTCGCAGCAGGCCAAGTGCCTAAAGCCAGGCTCTGAAGAGAGAAGGACCCCAGGGAAAGACCGTAGATCAGAGATATGGCAGAGGAAACGGAGTTTCACGGGTAAGTTCATGAAGCAAGGTGGACAGATGTACCAGGAGGAGGAGGTGGGGGCTCAGAGGGTCTCAGGATACTGTGTCAACCCTCTGCATTTCCTCCCCCACAGCCCATGACACAGCAGCTGGTTAGGGTGCCCGCCACACTCTGTTGCAGTGAGAAGGAGACTGGTCGTGGTAGGTGAGGGCCCTAGAACCACACTGGAGAAGGTCTGGACACATCCCGTCCTTCTGAAGACATTGTGGGCCTCTGGCAAGTGAGGTCAATGAATTCTTTTTTCTTTTTTTTTTTAATTTTTAAATGTTTTATTTATTTCTGAGAGAGAGAGAGAGAGAGACAGCGTGAGCAGGGGAGGGTCAGAGAGAGAGGGAGACACAGAATCTCAAACAGGCTCCAGGCTCTGAGCTGGCTGTCAGCACAGAGCCTGATGCAGGGCTTGAATCCACAAACTGTGAGATCATGACCTGAGCCAAAGTCGGACGCCCACCCGACTGAGCCACCCAGGTGCTCCGGGAAAGGAATTCTTTTATGGGGAGAGCATCGCATACAGAAAAATCCTGACTGGGTGCCTCTAACCCCTTAGAGAGCAATACAGCTTAATTAAGGCATCGGTCCAGTGGTGGCGATGAAGTCATGGTTCAGAAGACCTTATGCAGTCAGCGGTGAGCATTTGTCATATTTGCAGGCGAGGGCCGGAAGCACCATAATTTCATGAGTAAGGATTGATCGATATGTAGGGACTCCATGAGTGACTCCATGATGGTGCCCTGCACTCAGCAGCCTTACAGCTCCCAGGAACTACTTCCTCATGAAGCTTTACCACTGCCAGAGAAGGTAAACATGGCCGAGTGTGCTGGCCTGGCAGAGAGAAAGGAGGTGCAAGGGGAGGGACGTTAAGGGCCGGCCATAGCTCCAAGGTCTTGCCAGTCAAAGCCCACACTGCCCAGGACTCAGAGCCTTGAGAGTCTTTCATGCAGTGACTGTTGTGTCCCCACATAACCCAGCAATGTGACCACAGAACAAAGTACACGTTGGAAGAGCCTTTCTTGTCAAAGATTCAGGGTACTTTGAGGGTCTGATCCAATATCCAATGGCTTATCGAGCCTGTCTATTTACCTGAAGCTAAAGGCAGGTGTGTGAATGAGATGAGGCTGCTGCTAGATGCCAGTGTAATGTAGTGACCAGAAGGATTGGATTTTGGAGTCAGCCCACAGGGGTTTGAATCTCATCTCTGATGTGGATTAATTGCATGACCTTGGGCAGATTGCTTAATTTCCCTCCGTCTCAGTCAGTGGTTTTAAAGCTCAAAATGGGAATGATAATAATAATCACAACTTCATAGCGTTGTTGTGAGAATTGAGAACTTAGGAAGACTCTATTTGTACCTTCTTTTTTAAAAAAATACAGTTTATTGTCAAGTTGGCTAACATACAATGTGTCCAGCGTGCTCTTGGTTTTGGGGGTACATTCCCGTGGTTCATCGCTTCCATATAACACCCAGTGCTCAACCCAACAAGTGCCCTCCTCAGTGCCCATCACCTATTTTCCCCACCTTCCCGACCCCCCACCCCCATCAACTCTCAGTTTGTTCTCTGTATTTAAGAGTCTCTTATGGTTTGTCTCCTTCCCTCTCTGTTTGTAACTATTTTTCCCCTTCCCTTCCCCCATGGTCTTCTGTTAAGTTTCTCACGTTCCATATAGGAGTGAAAACATATGATATCTGTCTTTCTCTGACTGACTTATTTCACTTAGCATAATACCTTCCGGTTCCTTCCACGTTTGCTGCATATGGCATGATTTCATTCTTTCTCATTGCCAAGTAGTATTCCATTGAATATATAAACCACATCTTCTTGATCCATTCATCAGTTGTTGGACATGCAGGCTCTTTCCATACTTTGGCTATTGTTGAAAGTGCTGCTATAAACATTGGGGTGCATGTGCCCCAATGAATCAGTGTTCCTGTATCCTTTGGATAAATTCCGTACCTTCTTAAGAACAATTTTTAAGTACTTAAAACTGTGCCCAAAGCATGTAAAAACAACAAATAATACCTTTTTATTAAGCATCTCAGTTAATGTAAATATCCCAGGGTTGAGAAGAAGGAGCTGAACTAGACACTAAGTTAATTTTATGACATTCACAAGAAATTGTAGAGATGAGAGTCTATGTATTTCCCACTCTTTCCGGGACACTTAAAAATACATCCAGATCGTAAACACAGAGGATCTAGAGGACCCCAAAACCTAGTGGGGTCTGCTGTCTTCTGAGACCATCCTAGACTTGACCTTGCAGTCTACCTCATGATGCAGTCTTTGTTCTCATATTCTTTCTGGACATGTCGCTCTGATTTACCGGCCTTTCCTTCTGGAGAATTGACTTCCGGGCTTCTGCTGCTCCATACATCATAGTATCAGGTGAGAGTTCCTGGGCCCTGGGGGACAGAGAATGCAACCAGCCTTCCTCTGATTGGGGAAGAATTGGACAGATAGAGGCCTGAGACATTTTTCATGTTATGAAGAAGCTCAAAGCTAGCTTCCTAATGCCTTCCATTTTTAAGACCTTGAAAGGCACCCAGTATATATCAATAAAAGGGAGAGTGTATTAAACAGCTTTATAAAGATTACTCTAGAGAAGGTATAAACAGTGTTTATAAGCCTGAATGTTGGAAAGTATGCATTATTAATTTTTTCAAAGCCTTGCTTTTCTCATTTACTTTTTGAACTTGCATTGTCAAAGACTTATTGATGGCAAGGCCTTCCCTTAAATTTTTTAAAGCTGGGACCGAACTATAATGCAAGCTTGTACATGGCTCAAAGGCAAGGTCAGACTAGGACTCAGATCCTGGTAAGTATTTCAATGTCACAAATCAAGCAAACCTACTGTCAAATATGTTTTATGCCCCTGCATTGACAAATACATCTTTCTGTTGACTTGAAAAGCCGAGTCAAACTCCTAGAGTTCTACGTTGGAACACCACCATGTCAGAAGTTGTCTTGCATCCATTCCCAGCCATGGCTCTGTCCTGTACCACAAAGAAACTCAAAAGCACACAGGCCTTTAGGTGCCTCCTCCACATGTAGAAATGTCCTTCAGAACTGCCCAAAGCAGCTGGTCCTTGGCCACCTCTCAGATCTGGGGTGCACATGTTGGCGTAAGAGGCTGTCCTTGGGAGAACAGACCTGAGAAGAGGCCCTTAGGTTCTAGAAATATGCACGGGGCCAGTGGATTAGGGAATTCCTGGGTCCTAAGTCCCAGAGTGTGACCTAGGTCTGGGCTCCAGGTAGACATGCCCTCTTGGTCTGGTCACTTCTTCACCCCAAGACTGGAGGGGCAGAGGTAGGGAAGGTCCATGTAATGGAAGATAAGAGCAGAGTACACTTGAGGAGAGTGCTGGGGCAGAAACCCTCTAGGCCAGTTCTAAAGAGTACTCCAGTAGTATGGTAAGTTCTGAAAGTTTCTCTTTTAGTTTTTCATTGCATTTCTAAATATTGTTTTATGTATTTTACACTACGGTTTTGATGCTTAAACAATGATTACAGTGATGCCATACTTGTGCCAAAAATGACAAGGTTCTCTGCTTCATAGAAAGAAAAACAGTAACGAAACTGATTTGATTCTGAAATCCCAAACGTGGATAGAAAATGCTTTAGGTCCCATGTTGGGCTTATCTCTACATCTACGCCATAATTCTAGATGATGAAGATACAAAATTATTTTTCACTTATCTGTATTAGTATTATTATTATTGATAAAGTGAAATATGTAGTTCTTGCATGAAATTAGAAGGCCCCCATCACCCACTCATAAATTGTTAGCAGTAGAATTTGTTCTTACATGTGTTAGTGGTAATGAGGTGGCACACCTCCTTTTCCCTACTGGGGTGGGGACAGGAGATACGTTGCCCCCAGTACCAGTAGGTGCCACCTCTCTCTGTAGACAGAACAGCTACAAGAAAGTCAGCAAGGACATCAAAGAGCTCAAGAGCATCATCAACCAACAGGATCTAACTGACATGTATAGAACACTCCACCCAACAACTGACCGAATTCACATTCTTTTCAAGCTCCCTATTAGTAGGATGAAAAGATAGGCTATAGCCTAGGAGGAAATGTTTGCAAACCATATGTCCAACAAGGACTACATTTAGAACACATAAAGAACCCTCAAAAATCAAGCAATCCAATTAGAAAGGGGGGAAGGAGTGCATGGGTGACTCAGTTGATTGAGCACCTGCCTCTTGGTTTCGGCTCAGGTCATGATCCCAAGGTCATGGGATCAAACCCCATGTCAGGCTCTGTGCTAGAAACGGAACCTGCTGAAGATTCTCTCTCTCCCTCTGCCCCAACCCCCACTCTCTTGTGCTACTATATTCTCTGTATTTGTGATTATATATATATGTATATTATATTCCACATATAAGAGAGATCACATGATATTTGTCTTTGTCTGACTTATTTCACTTAGCATAAAGCCCTCAGAGTCCATATTGTCACAAATGGCAAGATAGCATTAATTATTATGACTAATACTCCATTGCATGCGTGTGTGTGTGTGTGTGTGTGTGTGTGTGTGTGTGTAACTTCTTTATTCATCCATGGATATTCAGGTTGTTTCTGTACCTTGGCTATTGTAAATAATGCTGTAAAAAAATATCTTTTTAGTGGTGTCATTTTTTTTGAATAAATAGTGGAAGTAGAATTCCTGGACCATATGGTAATTCTATTTTTAATTATTTGAGGAAACTCTGTTCTGTTTTCCACTGTGGCTGCACCAGTTTGAATTTCCACTGATGGTATACTAGTGTCACTTTTCTCTATTTCCTCTCTAACTGTCGCAGACTTTGAGTCTGGAGTTTGCTCTTGTCCAGCAAGAGGGTGGACACAGAATTAAATGTGAGAGAGGCTAATGTCTGGGACAAGAGCCCCAAGGAAGGGTCCTTGCTCTGCTTTTATTAGGATCAGAAGGCTTACAAACATGATGGATGTGCAGGAAAAAACAGTGAAACAGTGATCATTCTCTCAAGTGCGTGAGAGAAAGGGGGTTTTGAAGATGTGCAGTGTTAGCGGTTTGGGTCAGTACAAAACAGAACCCCGGTGCACAGAGCAGATGGCTGTTTATGGGCAGGCACAAGGTGGCACTTCTTTTTAGCTTAACTTGCCTAGGGGATAAGACAGATAGAGCATGCTACTCTGAGGTACCAGGGTCGACAAGGCAGCTTTCTTTTGCTAATTAGCTCTGCTCTGGACAAATTCACCCTGCTGTGGTAGTCTATGACCCTGTTTACCTATTTACCTATCCTGAATGCTTTAGTCCTAAGCTTTGTTAACCCATTGGTGCAAGCTCAGGGAATTCCTAAACTTATTCCCCACATCTAACCTTTGTTATTTCTTGTCTTTTTATAATAGTCATCTTAACAGCTGTGAAGTGATATCTCATTGTAGTTTTAATTTGCATTTCCCTAATGATTAATGATGTTGAACATCAGCCATCTGTATGTCTTCTTTGAAAAATGTCTTTTCAGATCTTATGCCCATTTTTTAATTGTTTTCTTTTGTGCTATTGAGTTGTATGAATTCTTTAGATACTTTGGATATTATTTCCTTATCAGATATATAATTTGCAAATATCTTCTCCCATTCTGTAGGTTGTCTTTTCATTTTTTGATGGTTTCCTTTGAGGTGCACAGCTTTTTAGTATGATGCAGCCCCACTTATTTATTTTTGTTTTTGTTGCTGTTGTTTTGATGTCAGATTCAAGAAACCAAGATCTATGACAAGGAGCTTATTCCTATGTTTTCTTCTATAAGTTTTATAGTTTCCGATTATACATTCAAATATTTACTCCATTCTGAGTTGATTTTTGTGTATGGTGTAAGACAGTGATTGAGTTTCACTCTTTTACATGTGACTGTCCAATTTTTCCAGCACCATTTATTGAAGAGACTCTCCTCATTATATATTCTGGCTCCTTTGTTGTAAATTACCTGACCATATATGTGTGGGTTTCTCTCTGGGCTCTCTCTTCTATTACTTTGTCTATGTATCTGTTTTTATGCCAATACCATACTGTTTTGATTACTGTAGTTTTGCAATATAAATTGAAATCAGGGAGCTTGATGCTTCTAACTATGTTTCTTCTTCCTCAAGACTGTTTTGGCTATTCAGGTTTTTTTTTTTGACATGCCATGTAAATTGTAGTAATTACTTTAAATGATTTTAATGATTTTTTAAGCAATTTTTCCCAGTAGGGCACAGAAAAGCATAAATTTTTCAATTTTTTAATTTTTTAATAGTTTATTGTCAAGTTGGTTTCCTCTTTTTATTTATTTAAAAATTTTTTTAATGTTTTTATTTATTTCCGAGAGAGAGAGTGAGCAGGGGAGGGTCAGAGAGAGAGGGAGATGCAGAATCTGAAACAGGCTCCAGGCTCTGAGTTAGCTCTCAGCACAGAGCCTGACATGGGACTCGAACCCATGAACAGTGAGATCATGCCCTGAGCCAAAGTTGGACTCCCAACCAACTGAGCCACTGAGGCGCCCCAATAAGTTATTTTTAAAAGTCAAAAGATCTTTATGAATATAGACACCCTATCCCAAACCCCATGTTAGAAAATCATCCTTGAAATTTTATCTTTATATCTTAATATTTTGCATCCCATGGTTTTGAGTTATCTAGTAATTTATTATTTATTTGTTTATTTATTTTCGGGGGGAGGGAGAGGGGCAGAGAGACAGGGAGAGAAAATCTCAAGCAGGCTCCACTCTCAGGGTAGAGCCCAACATGGGGCTCAGTTTCACAAACTGTGAGATCATGACCTAGAGGAAATCAAGAATTGGATGCTTAACCAACTGAAACACCCAGGCACCTCAAGTTATCTAGTGATTTAAATGATGTGGAAATTATGCATGTATTTTATAAAGAGATGAAAGTACTCAAAGCTGGACATCCTTCTTCATCTGACGTTAGTACTCTGGACATGGAAATAAACCCAGCTGTTTCTGACAGATATTAAATGATTCTTTGGGATATAAATTTTAAAAGTCTTGCTTTTTATCCTTAAATCTTATTATGGTCACTTATAAATTGAACATCAAAGGCAATATTCTCATTTATTTTGCTCATTGAATAGTTTAATACCTACACTTGACCCTGTGCTGACTCAAATTAAGTGATTTAGCTTATTTCTTTGCCTCTCATTTCAAAGCCCTGTTAAAATTGCCTGTACTTAATAAGCCTGTAATGGCAGAGAAATTGTGCCTTGAATTCAAACATCAGGCAAAAGTGATCTTGCCTACGAGCCAAGATTGCTTGTCTTGGTTCTTTTATACTTTGGGTAACAACTGCAGTTTTCTGAAATCTGTGTCTTTATTTTACCGCCCGGTTTGTATTCATTAAAAATGTCATCATATAGAGATAGAATAATGACACTCTGGAAGGAATGATTCTGGTCCATATCTCATGGTGACTTTGCAGACAGCTACTGGGAAAAAAAGAAACATTGAAATATTGATAAGTAGTATATCTGGCAGGAAAGAATGTCCTCTAGGGTCATGAGCTTTTTATAGGTAGTTTTTCAAGTTCTACCTGAAACTTAGAACAGGAAAGGATAATTGGAAAAGCATATAGCATATCACGAACATAATACAAATTAAATTTAAAAAACACCCTATATCCTTTCTATCTTCCTCATAGATAGAACACTCTTTATTTCATGATTGATTGATAAGGCTTTGGATCGTAAAACAGAGGCAGTTTCAGAGTTAGTATTCTCTGTTCAGTAGTATGATCAATTACAAATAAGGAAACAGTAAATGTGTGATTTGCTTCCCAGATCCTTCAGAATTTCCCCCCAATTTGTAGTTCTCAACATGACTGGATAGACATATGTGTACAGACACACACACACATGCACATGCACACACACACAAACACACACATGTGAGTGTGTAGTATTAAAGTTCGCCACGTAATTCTGATCTTCAGACTTCCTTGTTGACGACCACTATTATGAAATGTATAACAAAAAAAATTCAAGAGCATAACCTTGAGAACACTTTGAATATTTTGGGGGGAGTGAGAGTTTCTAAAACCTTAATGGAAAACTGATTGATTTGTAAAGCTGCTAACTCAAGATGAAGCAAAACAGGAATTAATTACAAAACACTGATCAAACTGGTGGAGATGATTGTAATTTTGATGACTCCATTGGCAACATTGGCAGTTCTTCAATGTCTTGTTTTCTGGATGTAAAGGACCCCTTTTCTCTTCTGTCTTAAGCTGTCTGTAAGGTACAATTTGGTAAGGTGTGTCTTTGCCTCAAAGGTTGAAACGTTTTTCTTTTTCCCTCTGATTTAATCCTTCCAGAATCCAGAAACTCGCACATCCACCCTCCATCAAACCTGTTTGTTCTCTGTCTTTAAGAGTCTCTTACAATTTGTTTCCCTCTCTCTCTTTCTCTTTTTCCTCCTCCCATATGTTTATCTGTTTTATTTCTTAAATTCCACATATGAGAGAAATCATATGGTATTTGTCTTTCTCTGACTGGCATATTTTTCTCAGCATAATACACTATAGCTCCATATATGTCATTGCAAATGGCAAGATTTCATTCTTTTTGATGACTGAGTAATATTCCCTTGTATGTATATACCATGTCTTTTTTATGCATTTATCAGTGGGTGACATTTGGGCTCTCTCCATAGTTCGGCTATTGTTGATAATGCTGCTATAAATCTCAGGGTGCATGTACCCCTTCAAATCTGTATTTTTGTATCCTTTGGATAAATACCAAGTAGTGCAATTTATGGATCAGAGGGTAGTTCTGATTTTAATTTTTTGAGGATCTTCCATACTGTTCTCCACAGTGGCTGTACCAGGTTGCTTTCCTACCTGCAGTGCAAGAGGGTTCCCCTTCCTCTGCATCCACACCAACACTTGTTGTTTCTTGTGTTGTTGATTTTAGCCATTCTGAGGTGTGATGTGGTACCTCACTATAGTTTTGATTTGTATTTCCCTGATGATGAGTGGTATTGAGCATCTTTTCATGTGTCAGTTAGCCATCTGGATGTCTTCTTTGGAAAAGTGTCTATTCTTCCCATATCTTCACTGGATTATTTGTTTTTTGGGTGTTGAGTTTGGTTAAGTTCTTTATAGATTTTGGATACTAGCTCTTTATCAGATATGTCATTTGCAAATATCTTCTCCCATTCTGTAGGCTGCCTTTTAGTTTTGTTGATTATTTCCTTTGCTTGCAGAATTTTTAAATGTTTTATTTATTTCTGAGAGAGAGAGAGAGAGAGAGAGAGAGAGAGAGAGAGAGAGACAGCGTGAGCAGGGAAGGGTCAGAGAGAAAGGGGGACACAGAATCTGAAACCGACTCCAGGCTCTGAGCTAGCTGTTAGCACAGAGCCCGACACGGGGCTCGAACCTACAAACTGCAAGCTCATGACCTGAGCCGAAGTCGGACACTCAACCAACTGAGCCACCCAGGAGCCCCAGAAGCTTTTTATCTTGATGAAGTCCCAACAGTTCATTTTTGCTTTTGTTTCCCTTGCCTCCAGTGACATATGTGTCTAATAAGAAGTTGCTCCAGCCGAGGTCAAAAAGGTTACCACATGAGTTGATGGTATCCTGTCTCACATTTAAGTCTTCCATCCATTTTGAATTTATTTTTGTGTATGGTGTAAGAAAGTGGTCCAGTTTGATTCTTCTGCATCCTGCTCTCTAGTTTTCCCAATCCATTTGTTGAAGATACTGTCTTTTTTCCACTGGATATTTCCTGCTTTGTTGCAGATTAGTTGATCAGAAAGTTGTGGGTTCATTTCTGGATTTTCTGAAAATACTATGAATATTAAGTATCAGTGGCACATGCCCTAACATCTTCAATAAATGGTTAGTGACTGACTTGTACAGTACAATGTAGCAACATAGAAAATAATTCCATTGTTTGCAAAGACATTCATTTTTTATAGCTCCTCCAACAAGGAGTTCCCATAATGCTCACCGCAGCTTTGTGAATTCTATGACAAAGAGACCAGGCCTCTTTATTGACAAACATGTACCCCAAGCATAGCCCTGTGTCTGACATATAGTGGGCACTTGGAAAAATTTGTGTAAAATGAATAGGGTAAGTGTCCAGAATGACACCCAGGTTTCTAGTTTGGAGACCCAATTGAATGGTGAGGACATTAACTAACAGAGAATGTAGAGTAGGGACAGAAATACTAAGAAGGATGATGGATTTTAAGCAGTTATGGGAAGTTAGCGGAGGGAGTGTCTGTGTTCAGTGCTACCAAGACAGCAAATATAAAAAGGTTAAGAATTTAAGGTCATCACTGGCGAGCAGAAAATTGTTGGTTATCATGGTTCCTCTAGAGCCCACACTGGATGACGCCCCCAGTGTCCACTCTGAACCTGTTGTGGGATTCTCAGGACATGGGTGCCATGACAACAGCAAGGGGCTTTTCTTTGTTGCTTTGTTCCTCTGCGGCGGCTCCGTTGCCTAGGGCAGCTCCTGGCGTGTGCACCTGCCCAATAAATATTTGTTGAATAGAATGAATGAATGTCTTTTGATGACCCAGTTTCTTCTGATGACCACTCTACTCTTGGCTTAGCCTTTACAAGGTTGTGTTGTAAAGCCATAGAGTGTGTGTATCATTCAACAGTGGTGCATTGTGGGACCTTCTTAGAGTTCACCTTCTCCTCCTCCTCGCCACCTCACCTCATAGAATTGAGTGGACTCTACTCCTTACCCCATGCATGGCCCTCAATTCCTTCTTTATTACCTGTTCACCTTTCATTTCCTCAATAATCAGGACCCACTTGACCATCCCGCACATATGTCCTCACCAGACACGTTCTAGGTGGTCACTGGCATGTGTATCTGGGCTGACATGCCCCAAGGCACACATGGGCACAGTATCGCAGGAGGAGCCAATTTTGACGGCTTGGTACCCACGCCACAGGTATTTCTAACTGTTTTAACTATTGCCCCTGTAAATTGCCTTGAAAAATACATAGTACTCACTTAAATAAGTCTTTACTATTTATTACTCATGTTGCGCAACGTGTATCTTTGTTTCTCTGTTTTCTTTATTCTCCTTTGGTTTTGTTCTTGTTTTTGCAAGCCATGCGTGGTTTCCTTCTGACTGCTACAAAATGTTTCATTGCAAACACTAGCATTTTACTCACCCACTTCACTAAGCACAGACGCGAAGGTTGCCATCTTCTCCTTCTGCCATCAGCACCACCAGTGTGGTTAGGAATGGCCTATTGCATCTGTCTTTATGGAGCTGTGTGCTGGTTTGGGTTTTTGTTTTGTTTTGTTTTGTTTTTTTTTTTGAGATATATAGCAGGATGGAATCACTAGATACAGTGGTATTCATGCTTAATTTCATTATGTGCTAATATTCTCTGTAGAGGCCAAATTCGTTTCCATTTTCTCCAGGAGTGTGTGTGGATTCCTGTGTGATGATCTCTAGAACTTGATATTATCTACCTATAAAAATATGGAATATTGTGATATTGCATTGCTGTTTTAATTTCTGCATCTCTAAATTCTAGTGAACCTGAACCCATCTTTAAATAGTTGTTAGCTATTCAGCTTTTCGGTTCTATAAATTGCTTATTCATGTTCTTTGCCAGTATTCTAAAGGGCTTCCTGATTTTTCCTGTTTGTTTTCATGAGTTTTAAATGTACCAGACACGAATCCCTTGTAAGTTTCTGGAGCCGGAAAAAAAATTTTCCCCATCCATTAATACTGACTGCTTTCTCACTATTTCCACAAAGTGGGATCAACTTAGTGCCCCTTAGTAGTTGCAGAAATGTATGTCCAGACACAAGATCTTTGTTGATATTTGAACCATCTACCACTCTGAGAAGGTGGCATCTTAAAGAAGGGGAACCAGAGAGTACTCGTTCGTTGAGCCTTCCTTATGTACCAGACATCAAGGTCCCTGCTCATGACCAGCTGGTAGTCTAAAGGGAGAGACATAACAAAGAAAGAATCATCCAGACAATGAAAACATACAGAAAATAATCAGCGTGAAGTAATGTGATCTGATGACATACCTCCCTGCACAGCAGTCCCAGTAGATCTTTGAAACAAGCACATCATTGACCCTCTAATAAGTACCTGCTGCCACATTGATTCAGGATTAAACGGTATAATGTCATGTCACTCTAGAAGGCAGCTTACGGTAGCCTGTGGGGTCAGGTACTAACCACAGGCCTTTATTACACAAAGGCGGAAATTGCCCCTCGGACACAGGGTCTTACTTCCATCACCTTAAAAGGTGCATCATTTTCTGGAAACCAGTTCTGCTGCTGGGCGCGGCTCTTACAGAAGGAAGCCTTGGAACAGAGTGCACAGTCAGCTCAGGTGCTGCCTCATCCTTGGCAGCCTCCCAGCAGGAAGCCAAGTCCCAGGGACTGTCAACTTCTGGTTCCTTCCATCAGGCTTGTTTGAAGCAGGTGCTCACAGAGGCTGATTTTGCTTCAGCTCCAAGCCAAACATGCAGTCAGAGCCCCCGGGGCTGAAAAGGAAAGACTAGAGTACATTCTTGCTGGCTTACGTTGTCAGTCTGCCAATTCTTTCACACACACCAACACTTCCTGTTACATATTATAGATGAAGGTAGCAACTCAAAGAGATTTTCTTCTCTTTTTCTATAATTTCCTTCATGCACTGCCTTCTATCTTCCTTTCTTGTTTGTGCTCCCTAAAGGCATACGGTCAACTCTAATGTTTTACGAAATAAACTCGAAGGATGTGAGTTTCCTGTCTCTTGTTTTGCTACCCGCTTCTCTGTCTGGTCACCTACCCATTGTTGGCTATGACTAGACCATGGATTCACCAGAGTAAAGACAGGGCAATGGGGAAAGAGTGAACATGGATTCACTTTATGACCCTTTTGTGTCTTTCACTTAAAAACAAACGGGGAAAAGGACAAATTAAAGCCACGGTCAAATAATGTTTGAGGATGTCTGTGAATTACACATAGACATGGCCCCCGTTATCTTATAAATAAGATGGTTCTCACCCCTTCTTTTATTCTTAGAAATAGGTCTTTCTAGAGCATTTTTATGAGACTTTCCTGGGAATTCCAGGCTGGAGCTAACTCAACATGATGTGTGTGTGTAGGTGGGCAAGCTATGGTACGTGGGGCTAAATCTGGCCAGAGCCAAAATGGAGTCCTTTTTCAGTCCTCACAGCTCTTGGCAAAGCCAAACTGAATCTGAATTCTTGATAATTACTATCAAGATTCTAAAGACATTTTGAATTCCTCACAGGGCCAAACAAAGGAGATTCACTTTCTCCCATCTGTGACCTGAAACCCCTCTTTGCTTTCTTCCTCTGGCCATTGTCATGGGGTGATGGATGAGTAGGATAAAATAAGAATGTCTGTTAGCCATTTGATTAACCTGAGGCTGACAGCAGGTCAGCATAGAAGGAGGAATTGGGCTTTAGTTGTGGAGTAAGGAGAGTAGAATGAATCATACCTTAGCAAGAAAATCACAAGTTTTAAAATTTACTTTTCCTCCTTGAGAGGGTACAAAGGCCTTAGGCTTTTAGGGTCAATGGAAAGATATTTTGCTGTGCCCAAATATAAGAGACTCATTCACTGCTGAAATTTTCTTTCTTGTTTTGTTTGTTTGAGACACTTTAAGGAGCTAGAGTCCTGTTTCTTAACCCTGGAAACACATTACCCACCACTGTTTGGTAGGCAGCATTTGGTTTTTATGAACAGTGCTTATTTAATTCTCTTCTTAATAATTCCCTTGCTAAAGAAAGCAAAAGGAGTGTTTAAATGCGTTTTACTCTCCCTCAGTTAATCAGAATATGGTAGAATTAACAACATTCTCCAGATTATTTCCAGGTGGGGTTCACAGATAAAATATGGGATGCCTACTTAAATTAGAAGTTCAGATAAACAATGAATAAACTTGTTTTGGTATAAGTATGTCCCAAATACTGCAAGGGACATACTTACACTAAAAGATATTTATTGCTTATCAGAAACTTGAATTTAACTGGGAATCTAAAATTTAAATTTAGCTGGATGTCATGTTTTTCTTTATCTATGGAAACCTAACTCTAGGCCCATATTCAGTAAGCTGTAGAGTAGATCCATATTGTTATTTCCATTGTAGTTTTCAAAATATATTATTCTACCAATGAGGTATGAGTGTTTCCACGAAGGAGGAAGGCACTTTGGCCACATGGAAGGCACAGGGGCTAGTACCTGGGAGCCCCGATGACGCGAGGGCTATTCCCTGGTTGGCTGTCCTTGGACAAGACACATAACCTATTTCAGCCACTACTTCTTCATCTGCAAATTAGGGGCTTGTACACTAGCTTCTCCCTAGGGGCCTGCGTGTTCACATCACGCTTTCTCCTTCCTGGAAGGAGGCAGGTGAGCACAAAGAACTGAGCTCCTACATTGGCATTAGAGATTGTGCTTGGAGGCTTAAATTAAAAAACAACAACAACAACAGAAAATCACAAGCCATCGGTACAGATATTTCCAAGGATTCTCCCGGTTCTAGATGTTACACTTTTAGTGTTTAAGGGACACTATAGAGAAAAGAGAGGAGTGAGATCACGGGTCTGACAAAAACTCAGAAAATTAAGCCTGTGTTGACTATGACCACCACCTCTGCCAAGAAAACCTTATGTGCTCCTCTTTTCCATGTGCTTTATTTTCCTCTTGTGGGTAAAATAGGATGTGTTGCCCACACAGTGAACGAAGTACTCCTCCAGAAGAGAGCTGTGGCAATGCTAATGAAGTTTTATGGATAGCAGCTCTGGGGGTAGAGGCTGGGCAGAGAGGAGAGTGCACAGGTACCTGGGATGGGGCTTCACTAGAGATGGAGATGGTTTGCTGCACAGCGTTTCTGAGGCCAGGTTATTGAATGCTTTCCAAAACAGGAAAAGACTCATTCACTTCTGAAATGTTCCTTCTTGATCTATTCACTCAGTATGTTTTCAGGAGCTAGGAACCTCGTTCCTCAACCCTGGATCCACAGTACAATCTCCTGGGGAGATTTACTTATTTATTTATTTTCAAGTAATCTCTACATCCGACATGGGGCTCAAGCTCATGACCCTAAGATCAAGAGTCACATGTTCTACCAGCTGAGCCAGCCAGGCACCCAGTTTTCCGGGAAGCTTTTAAACAATACCAGGGCCAAGGTCTCACTTCCTGTGGTTGTGATTTGATTGGTATGAGATGAGGTCCAGGCATGAGGCACTCTAAAAACTCCCATTTCCCTCTGTTGTGCAGCCACAGCTGAGAGCCTCTTAGGACGTTTGCAGATCTGTCCTGGGTGCTGACGAGGGACAAGGAGGGAGAACGGCCTCTTCTCAGTGCTAAGAAGAGTTGCCACAGTGGCGGCAGCAGCGGGTCACGTCCCTCCCCACATCGGTGTCACCTGAGGCCGACTTTCTCATGCCATCCTAATCCATCTCCTGGTTATTCCATTGACATGCAAGCGTGCTGATAACAGACCCCATCCTTACAGCCATCTCTCTTGACCCCACATCTAACTTCAACCCCTGCCTGAGTTTTCTGTTGTCATTTAGATCAGAGATCAAGGGTTCTCTGCACCTGAGCTTTACAGGTCTTTACTTCTCAGGGCCTTCTCATTTTGTTATGATATATTTTACACTTCTAAAAGGACAGATGCAACATATGTGTAGTTTAGGAAGCCTCATAATAAAACGAGTGTCTGTGACACTGCCATCGCATTGAAGATGATAACATTACGACAACATTGGCTCACCATTCACTCTTTTTACTTTTTAAAATTATTTTTAAGTTGACTAGTTACAAAAGTTGGTCTACGATATTTGCGCCAGGCAAAAAGATACGAAGAGTGAACATCCATGTACGTACACTGTGTAAGTAATACAGTGTTCCCAGTGTAATTCTGCCTTGGGACTCCCAGACCCAGCTGCTGCCCCTGACCCCATTAAATACTCGGCTGAATTTTACTTTCAGCATTCACTTGCTTTCCATAGCAATTCTATGATAGCTGTATCTGTCAGTAATGTTTAGTTTGGCACATTTTTGCACTTTACCAAAGGGCCCCCTTGATTCCATTCTCCTTGAAAACATTGGATGTGAACTCTCCTGGACATCCATCCACCACATATGTGCTCTTTCTCCGTTTGCTTTCTTAGATGCTTCTCTTCCTCCCATATATCACATACTGAGATACCTGGAACTCATTCCTCATTCTCCTGCCTAGCTAACCACACTCCCCAGGTTGCCTTGATCAGTCCAGAACTTGTATAAGTCATCTGTATGCTCATAGCCCTAAATCTCCTCTCTTCTGAGCTCCAATTTGTTTAGCCAACAGCCTTCTTGACATTTCCACTTGGATAGCTAATTTAATATTAGTATGTCAAAGATAGAACTCTCTGTTTTCCCTACCAAACTCCTTCTCTGCCAAGTCTTACCCATCTCAGTAAATGGCACTTGCATCCTGCCAGGCACTTGGGCCAAAATTCTTAAAGTCATTCTCCAATCCTCCTTTTCTCTCAAATATCACATCGAACCCATGGCAAATCCTGTCTGGAGCCCATCCCAAATGTGCCCGTTTCTCACTTCCCCCACCACCGCCATCTCAGAGCACCTTTTGTGTCTTTCCTGGGTCCTGCAAGAGCAGCCATACTGGTCTCATCTCTTCCATCTTGTTTGCCTTCTGCCCATGAACACTCCAATCAATTCTTCACACCCCAGGGCAGCATCTTCATTTTAAAACATTAATCAAACTGTTTTCCTTAAAACCTCTTTAATCATGTTGCTATAACGGTAAATCCCACTTTATTTAAAAAAAATACACACATTAATCAGACAATAACTGCCTTTCTCCAAGCCCTCCAGAGTTTTCCAATCACATCACACTAACACCCACCTCCAGCCTTTCTAAACCTGCTCCCTCCCTAACTTTTCCTTGCTCACTTCACCCTCTACTCCATTTTCCATTCTTCCTATGCCGAACACATTCCCATCTCAGAGCCTTGGCCTGTATTATTGTTTTTGCTGCATTATCAGTTTTTATTCCCTGACCTCCATCAAATTTCTGCTCACATAACTTCTCAGGCCTTTCCTGGCCATTGTATCTATAGTAATACATCCTAATAGAAGCATTTTACATATCCTGTTTACTATTGTCTTCTAAGCTCCTACACCATTTGGTATCTAATAGATACTTAATAAATATTAGTGGAAGGGGGCCCTTGGGTGGCTCAATCGGTTAAGCATCTGACTTCGGCTCAGGTCCTGATCTCACAGTTCATGGGTTCAAGCCTCACATCGGGCTCTGTGCTGACAGCTAACTCAGAGCTGAGAGCCTGTTTCAGATTCTGTGTCTCCCTCTCTCTCTGTCCCTCCCCTGCTCACACTCTGTCTCTCTCTCAAAAATAAATAAACATTAAAAAAATTATAAATAAATAAATTAAATAAATAAATATTGGCAGAAGGAATGAATGAAAAATGGCTTGTTTCCTGCTGTCAAGGTCCTAACAGTGGAGTTGTATGCACTCATGCCATACATTCATTCTACTAGTTAGGGATTTTGTTTCAAAGTACATAAACAGATCGGAGCCAGTTTACACAGAAAAGGAGAATTCGTCGTAGACGTAGGAATATGGCATTGAAGCTAATGGTAAAAATGCCAATGGGTTTCCCAGAGAGAGAGGGCTGAGTCTAGAACTGGAGAGCTGTCCCCTCTCCATCTCTCATCTCTGCTCCATGCCGCCCTGTCCCTGATGACCTACATTCCTTCTGTTGTGCAGCCTCACAGTGGGTGGGGGATGTCCAGTCTACAGTTCCCAAGCAAGTGCTGTCATCTGCAGAGAGGACTTGTTTCTCAAATTCAAGCCTCTTCAGGAGAAACCCTTGCTTGGCCAGTTGGTGTGAGGTGTGCCATGATGGCCAGGACAGCGGCACCATTTTACACGAGGAGGCTGCCCTGGCCCATCACAGCGAATGGGGGGAATGGGTAGGAGTTTGTGGGGATCTAGACAGACAGTTTTACGGAATAGCCATGACCTGTTTTAACCACAGTCCCAAGCATCATGTGACTTGGGAGCATTTTCTTCTTTCCTCTATGTTACATTGTCCAGCATCCATTGTCTTCATCCCTTGGAATCAAGAATTCAACACGTGAAGGAGGGTTGCTTATGACCCCCTTTGATCACTGCCACTATGAACTGATTTCTTTCACTGGGGCTAAAGCAGAAAGCCTAAACGCTGAGAATGTTTGATTGACATCAAGATAAGCAGCCATTTTTCTTTCCTTTTCTTTTTATAAAAACGCTTTGCAACAGCAAATTTTAAACATTATATTTAGAAGTGATGCATTAGAGCAACTATTAAAGCGATCTGCAGTTTAAAAGCCATTTGGTGACTTCTTCTCTCCTCTTTGATCTTATTTTCAGCTCTTACCAGCTCATTCCTCATCATTATGGTCTTCAAGTAAAATAAAGTGATTTTGCTGACTTTTCTTGGGAGCTAAGCTGATGATGGAAGCAAGGGGATTGGCCACACAGGGGACATCAAAGCTTCCCTAGGGCAAAAGGAAGCAGAGCTACTAGAGGAAATTGAGCCAGAGAGAAGATAGGTTTGATATGGTTTACATGGGCCAGACCTGGCGAGGCCTGACCTAGGAGAGAAAGCTTAGAGCTATTTTAATAGGGATCATTTCCTCTTGCCTTGTACATTCGTGACAAGCATTGTCCTAGTTTGTTGCTTACCTGTCATTTTTTCTTGTGATGCCTCTTTAATAATAGCTATTTATTGGGCACTTCTTCTGTAATATGGTCACTATTAAAAGCACCTTACAGGGCTGCCTGGGTGTCTCAGTCAGTTAAGCGTCCGACTTCAGCTCAGGTCCCGTTCTCACGGCTAGTGAGTTTGAGTCCCATGTCGGGCTCTGTGCTGACAGCTCAGAGCCTGGAGCCTGCTTCAGATTCTGTGTCTCCCTCTCTTTCTGCCCCTCCCCTGCGCACACTTGCTCACGTGGGCATGCTCGCTCTCTCTCAAAAATAACACTAACAGGGGTGCCTGGGTGACTCAATCGGTCATCCGACTTCGGCTTAGGTGATGATCTCACGGTTCATGGATTTGAGCCCCGGGCTGGGCTCTGGGCTGACAGCCAGCTCAGAGCCTGGAGACTGCTTCAGATTCTGCGTCTCCCTCTCTCTCTGCCCCCCTGCTCATGCTGTCTCTCTCTCTCAGAAATAAATTTTTAAAAAATTAAAAAAAAACACTAACAAAAAGTTTAAAAAGCATCTTACATTATATATTAGGTATCATGTTTAAGCTTCCAGTTAAGCCTGCAAGGAAAGTATTTTTACTGTCTTCACATACAAAGGGTTTTAGAGACCTGTCTCTGATCGCACAATAGGAGGGAGAAAGAGGGTTTAGGTGGATAGAGTTGCATCCCAACTCCTAAGGCCACCTGTGCTCTCTGCTGTGGTGTATCTAAATTGCTGCACTCATGCCAGCAAAAGCAAAGACAATGGTTTATTCTTGGGGCGCCTGGGTGGCTTAGTCGGTTAAGCGTCCGACTTTCGCTTGGGTCATGATCTCGCGGTTCGTGGGTTCGAGCCCCGCGTCGGGCTCTGTGCTGACTGCCAGCTCAGAGCCTGGAGCCTGTTTCAGAGNCAGGAAGAGAAAATATCTTGCAATTCAAATCAGTTTCAAATGGAAACAGTAAAAGACAACTATGGAGAAACAAGATATTGGATGTGCTCAAACCATGTCGAAGGAATGACAGATTTTTTTTTTTTAAAGAATATTCTTTAAAAGAGTATCAGTGCAGGGCACCTGGGTGGCTTAGTCGGTTAAGCCTCCGACTTTCGCTTGGGTCATGATCTCGTGGTTTGTGGGTTCAAACCCTGTGTCGGGCTCTGTGCTGACTGCCAGCTCAGAGCCTGGAGCCTGTTTCAGAGTCTGTGACTCCCTCTCTCTCTGACCCTCCCCTGCTCATGCTGTCTCTCTGTCTCTCTCCTAGAAATAAAATAAAAATATTAAAAAAAAAAAGACAATGGTTTATTCTCTATATAAATTAATTGCTGTAGATGTGACAAAGACTTTTTCTGTGACTTTGTCTTTAATTTGTGCATGTGTATTCATCAAAAGAGGTTTTTAATTTTTATCTGGCCTAATTGGTCAGTGTGTTCCTTGAAAGATTCTGATGCATGTACTCTGCTAGCATTGCTGGATATAGCACAAGCTAAGGGCTTTCCATCATTCCCATGCTGCTACTTCTAGTTCTTTCTGAGTCCCTGCTTTCAACTCTAGTCACCAAAGCTCTGACTCACCAAGTCCCAGTTCATTCTTTCACTTCCCAGTGAGGATAAGGTTTCCTCTTCCTGGAGGTGAAACATAGGTTTTGTGTCCTGTTCTCCCCCCCCTCCCCCCAACTGGGTCTCTTCCTCCGTCCCTACCTTTCTGAATAACCCCGGTGTGACTCTGTTGTGTGCGAGCTCTGGAGTTCTCTAGACTTGTTTTGTTTAGGTATAGCTATTTGCTTGTCTTCCTTTCTTTTTTTTCATTTTTTAAATAGTTTAGGTTTTATGATGCTTCTTAATTCAAATTTTTCTTTGAGTAGAGTTGATACACATTGTCACATTAGCTTAAATTAGTTTCAGGTGGACGATACAGTGATATGCCAAGTCTATACGTTATGCTGTGTTCACCATGATTACGGTTACCATCTGTCACCATACAGGCTGCTACGGTACCACTGACTGTATTGCCCATGCTGTACCTTTTATGCCCATGACCTACTCATCCCATAACGGGAAGCCTGCATCTCCCTCCCCTTAACCCATTTGCGCATGCCCTCCAGTCTCCTCCCTCTGGCAACCACCAGTTTGTTCTCTGTACTTATAAGTGTGGTTCTGCTTTTTGTTCTTGTTTATTTGCTTTGTTTTTTCGATTCCACGTTTAGGTGAAATCACGTGGTTTTGTTGTTCTGTGTCTGACTTATTTCACTTAGCATAATACCCTCCATGTCCATCCATGTTATGGCAAATGGCAAGATTTCATTTTTTTAATGGCTGAATGATATTCCATTATTCATATATATATGTACACATCTTTTGTATCCATTCATCCAACAGTGGACACCTAGGTGGCTTCCATAGTTCGGGTACTGTAAATAATGGTGCAGTGAACATATGGATGCATGTCTTTTCAAGTCAGTGGTTTTGTTTTCTGTGGGTAATTACCCAGTAGTGGAATTATTGGATTCAGTGATCTTTCTATTTTTAATTTTTTGAGGAAGCTCCATACTGTTTCCTAAATGACCATGCCTTTGACCATGCCTCTGTCAACAAGAAAGTCATCGCCATACCCAAGGTTATCTACATTTTCTCCTGTATTATCTTCTACGAGTTTCATAGTTTGTGTTTCACATGTAAGTCTACGTTCTTAACCCAGGCTTCCTCATTTATATACATTGAGAAAATCACTTATATTGTTTAAATCTTCAAATTTATACATCATCTTAAATGTTTATTTTTATTTTTTATTTTTATTTTATTTTTTTATTTTTTATTTTTTACAAATAGTTTATTGTCAAGTTGGTTTCCATATAACACCCAGTGCTCATCCCCACAAGTGCCCTCCTCCATGCCTATCTCCCCCCTCCCCCCCCACACCCATGAGTCCTCAGTTTGTTCTCAGCATTCAAGAGTCTCTTATGGTTTGCCTCTCTCCCTTTCCCCCACCATTTCCCCCCTTCTTCTCCCCCATGGTCTTCCGTTAAGTTCCTCCTAATCCTCCTATACCTGCAAACATATGATATTTGTCCTTTTCTGCCTGACTTATTTCGCTAAGCATAGCACCCTCAAGGTCCATCCATGTTGCTACACATGGCCAGATTTCATTCTTTCTCATTGCCTGCTAGGAATTTACCCAAGGGATACAGAAATGCTGATGCATAGGAGCACATGTACCCCAATGTTCATAGCAGCACTCTCAACATAGCTAAAACAAGGAAAGAGCCTAAGTGTCCATCAACAGATGAATGGATCAAGAAGATGTGGTTTATCTATACTATGGAATACATCATCTTAAATGTTTAAATTGCTGTCTCTCTAGTTATTTTTTCTTTTTTGTTCTTACTATTATTTATCTGTACCTTTTCCTTATTTTTCTTGGTGAGATGTGCCAAAAATTGTTTGTTTTTTATCTTTTAGAGAAACAGTTTTTACTTCTCTTGACTAATTCCACTTTTTTCCCCTTTGATTAACTAGTTTTTAATCTTTATTGGTTGTATCCCTATATTCTTTTGGTTTAGTTTTATTATCCTTTCTTTAGCTCTTTGAGATAAATTCTGGGTTACTTTATTGTTAATATCTTATTTTTCTAAAATTTTTCAATGTTTTTATTTTTGAGAGAGACAGGGTGTGAGCAGAGTAGGGGCAAAGAGAGAGGTAGTCACCGAATCCAGGCTCTGAGTTGTCAGCATGGAGCCCGATGTGGAAGTTGAACTCTTGAACTGAGAAGTCATGACCTGAGCCAAAGTCAGATGCTTAACTGACTGAGCCACCCAGGAGCCCCTTTAATATCTTATTTTTTAATGAATGCTTACAAGACAAGAAAATTTCCCGTATGTATCACTTAGGATTCAACACCCATTTTGTCACGTAGTGCTCACATTATTGTTCATCTTTGCTTATAATTTCAGTTGTGATTTTTATCTTAGAACAGGAGTTAGTTAGAAGAACATTTAGAAATTTTCCAACGGGTAGATGGTTTTTGGTTATCATTTCATTCTTAATTTATATTATTATATACTGATCAGAGAATGTGTCTTATATTATCTGGTTTTTGAAATATATAATTTTTTTCTTTATGTCTTAATACATGGACAGTGTTTGTTAATGACATATGGTTATTTGGGAACTTATTTTTGGCTTCGAGGTAAGTTAAGTCAAGTATGTGTGGATGTGGGTGTGTACATGTTTGTAAGCTGATGGTTTTGGGTATGTATTAAAACTTGTTAATTGAATTGTGTGTGTAGTTATTTTAAAACTCCTTACTGTAATTTCTAAGACAGAGATTTTTTAAACATCTTCTGATTGTGGATTTGCCGATTTTGCCTGCATTCTTATCCATTTTGCTGTATATATCTGCTTGCTTTGTTGTCGACTGATCAAGGGTCATGACTTTTAAATATTCATTGGATGAAATTTCTCTCCAATGAAATTAGTATTTTGGTCTGTTAGTGCTTTCTTTTTTATTATACATTTCCAAACGTAATTTTCATGGCATAGTTTTCTCTCATTCCTCTATTTCAACAATTCTGATGTTATTTTTTTAAAAAAATATATTTGTTTTTAATATCTCTTATAAGGTTGGGGTACCTGGACTTTCTTTTATTTTTTGATCCAATTTTTAATCTGAAAATTTAATTTCTTCATGTATATTTTCATTACTGAGATGCTTTAACTTAGTCCCTTGGTTTTATTTTAATTTTATTTTTTAAAGTTTATTTAAGAGCGAGAGAGTGCATGCACAAGTTGGGGAGGGGAGAGAGAGAGGAAGAAAGAATCCCAAGCAGGCTGTGCACTGTCAGCATGGAGTCTGACGTGGGACTTAATCCCACGAACCATGAGATCACCACCTGAGCCGAAATTGAGAGTTAGACACAACTGACTGAGCCCCCCAGGCGCCCCTCACCAAATAAGTTTTTATTAAATATTATGTACCAAGGACTTTTATAAAGTGGTGGGGATGCAGCAGTGAGTATGACTAAGTCCCTCTCCTCATCGAGAGATAATACACAAATAAATAAATAGTGTAATATATGTAATATAATTTCAGGTGTTCGTAAGCATTGTGATTGAAATAAAGCAAGCAGGAAAACAGGTTGTGACTTGGGGAGGAGTATTGGGTGATCAGGGAAGGCTTCTTCTTTTTCTTCTTTTTTTTTTTCAAATTTTTATTTATTTATTTTGAGAAAGCATGAGAGGGGGAGGGGCAGAGAGAGGGAAAGGCAGTATCCCAAGCCGACTTTGCGCTGGCAGCACAGAGCCTGACACAGGGCTGTACCTCCCAAACTTGAAGATCATGACCTGAGCGGAGATCAAGCGCTGGACTCTTAACCAACTGAACCACCCAGGCACTCCAGGAAAAGTATCTTCTAAGAGGTGATGTTGGAGCAGAGACCGGAATGATAGTTGTATGTATCGTTTCAGATGTCTGAAAAAGTAGTTTTAGGAGAGCAGTTAGCAAGAGCCTCAGACTGGACTCAGTTTTATATGTTCAAGGAAGAAAAAAAAAAAAAAGAACTAGTGTGGTCTGAGCAAAGGGCACCGGGAGAAATTGGTAGATGTTGGTCTGGTGACCAGAGGTTAGATCATTAAAGGTTTATAAGCCATAGTGAGGATATTGAATGTTAACATGAGCTTAATAGGAAGCCATAAGGGCAGAAGGGAGCAAGCGAACAGAGAAAGGACATAAACTGGCTTTAATGAAATGAAACAAGGGATTCTGCCATCCGTGTAGAGAGCTGCTGCATTAGGCACTACCGAGTGGGCACAGTGGAAGCCTGAAATAGGAGGTTCCTGCAGGCGGGGTGTAATGATGATCGTTTGGGTTTCCGGGCCAGTGATGGAGGTCACGGCGCGCTGAGTCTGCCAACGTTTAAAGTACAGCTCACATGATTTGCTATGGCTCGTAAACTTTGCGTGAGATGTGACCGTGCTCAGTATTTCCGGTGTACTCATGGTACACTTTTTAGAAAAATCACCCCTGTCAATGGATTTTATTTTCTTTTGCTGTATCTGTTTTGCCATTTTAAAAAATTTCGAGGGGCGCCTGTGTGGCTCAGTAGGTTAAGCATCTGATTTTGGCTCAAGTCATGATCTCACGGTTCGTGGCTTCGAGCCCTGCATCGGGCTCTGTGCTGACAACCAGCTCAGAGCCTGGAACCTGTTTCAGATTCTGTGTGTCCCTCTCTCTCTGACCCTCCCCTGCTCACGCTGTCTTTCTCTCTCTTTCAGAAATAAATAAAACATTAAAATTTTTTTTTTAAATTTCAGATGGTATAGGTGACATGTACATTTCTCAGCCTTCCAATTCTATCTAATATTAGGATCTATTTTCTAAAAAAAAAAAAAAAAATTAACAACTGATCTGTTACTCAAGTGGAACACTTAGAATATGATTTAGTAAGGTATCAACTATAGTAATTAACACATATTTTAATGGAGAACTCAATCAGTTTTCTATAATCACTGTTCAGCATTTTGCATACTAATTCAGTTATCTTTGATTTTCTTGAACTCCTTCATTTCATGAAATGCTTTAAGGTCTCTGCTTTTGTCTCAACCCTTGCTTTGCAAGGTTAAAAAATATATATGTACTCCCAGCCCAAAGATTGGGGAGGGGGAGGTTTATGGTTCAATGGTAACATTTTCCTAAGAGACATCAGTGAACGTGAAGCCTCACTCTCAAGGAGCTCTCCATGGTCCAAAAGAAAAACAGGCATTTCCCAATCCTCCTCTGAGGAAAGGGTCCAAGCTGAAATCATTTCATTAGCTTCCTCTCTCAGGAAGTCAGCAGAATAATGTTTGGCTACTTGCTATCTTAAAGTTAACGTTGTGAACATTACAGTTCTATCAGATAGACATGGGAACAGTGAATTTGTCAAGCAAATGTGCTTAAAGCTGGTGAGGTGGGATGTTGCATGCCTATAGTAATGCTGGAAGCCGTGGGAAGGTTATTGCCCTCACTTTATTGTTCACACCACTTTGAAAAGACATGGCGACATGGGAGAGGGCTGCAGTGTTTGCCGCTCTGTGGATCCTGTGCTCCTAAACGCAAAGCTTTTTGAGTCCCCCTCCCCTGCCCAGATGCCACCCTGTGCCTCAGGCCACGTTGGGAGCTTTCGGCTCTCAAATACTTTTTCTAATAACCTATAAAATTGAAGAAACCTATTCCACATACGTGCACCACATTTCAGTGGGCTCTTGAGGTGAACAGGGCTTCTGTTTTTTATTGCAAGAACTCGACTAAGTTTTATTGCAAGTACTAGACTAAAGCACACAATGACTTTCTCTTCCACAAATTAGCAGGATTTGGTCAAATTCCCGTTGGGATCTTCCATGATGCCACATATTCATCTGAGGTGGTGAGGGTGAGCGGGGGTGAAAAGTGACCTGCACTATATTGACATCTGAATGTGGTCTTGGAAAAGAGGCACCAGTCTCGTTTAATGTTATGCCAAGTAAGGCCAGATACAAGAAGGACACATAGAAAACTAAGAGTAGCAATTCTTGGGTGCCTGAAGCCAGTATCAATTTGTTTCCAAGAAAATCCCTTTTTAATTACTTTTCATTCAAATGCATAGGCTGCCCAGCAGTGCTCATTCCTGGCTGAGACTTGACTGGTGCTACAGCAGACAAAACTCCACAGGTTCAGGTGCAGAGCCCTGGGCATCGGGAGGACTCGAGTCCCCAATGATATGAACTGAGGTCTCTGCCCTTTCAGAGGGGGAGGGTATTGGGTTGTTGATTAAATTTACTCCTACAAATATTAAGTACCTACCTGTACCAGGCATGATGTGGAACACTGAAGAAATATCAGTGGCTACAACAGACTAAATCCATCCTCTGATGGAGCTTACGTTCCAATCACTAAACAAAGAAAATAAGAGGCCTTATAACCAGAGGACATCAAGAGTTTTCAAAGGGTAGCAAGGAGGCCAGTGTGGCTACAGATCAGTAGACCTGCTTAAGGAGAGTAGATGATGAGGTCAGAGAGAGCAGAAGGTGTTTGGGGCTGTGGTGAGGTCTTTGGTATTTACTTGTCTGACGCAAAAACCACTGGAGATTTCCAAGCAGGGAACTAACCTAATCTGACCTGTATTCTAATAATTACTCCATGTTACTCCAAATGCTGAGTTGGGAATAGACTTTAAGGAGCAGAGCATATGGGTAAAATCAGGGGAGTGGTTAGTAGCTTGGTGCAGTAATCCAGGAAAAAGGCAATAGTGGCTTGGAGTGGGTTTGAGGGGGTGATAGTAGAAGATTTGTAAGAAAGTAGGGCTAATTTGAGAGGGTTGTGAGGGAGAGGGAGGATTCAAGAATGACTCTAGGATTTTGGCCCAAGCCATTGGGAGGATGGAATGACTGTTAATAGAGAGAGAAAGACCATAGGAAGGGTAGGCTTTATAGGGGGAGGGGAAGACTGGGAGCTTGATGGGGGGGGCATGCTAAGCTGGAGATAGCCATTAGACATTCATGTAGAGATGGCCACTGGAGAGGTTTGGGCTGGAGACCCATGTGTCAGAATGACAGATGGGTGAGAAAGTTACCTCTACCGTATGTCCCCTCTTTTTAGAAGGGAAATTATGGTTTTCCTGTTCTCAGGTTTTTAAATCTACACACCACACTCCCCTATGCCCACCGCAGGCTGCCCCCACACTTAAGGTTCAGCTTTTCCATTATCGATGAGTTAGCAAGTTTTATGTTTCAGTATTGACTCCAGTCATCCTTAGTTTTGGGTGTTCTCCATTTCCTGCACCCAGGATGAACACCTAATCAAGATCTTTTCAGGTGTGTACCACGGATGGATCCCTGAAGAGATCTTGGATTTGCATCAGCAGTAATTACAAGCAAACTTTTCCTTTATGGCCTGAGAAGCAGAGAAGGAGAGATAATAGAGACATATGGCAACATTTAATTGTAGGCGTCTATTGATAAAGGCATTGACTTTACAGCATGGGAAATGATACCCACTTCATAGTGAACTTTGGAGAGATGAATGGGACAATGTGTGAGAGAGTATGTCTTTGTAAACAGATGTGAAGGACAATTCATATCTTTAAAAAAATAATGTTTATTTTTGAGAGAGAGAGCGCAAGTGGGGGAGGGGCAGAGAGGGAGAGGGACACACAGAATAAATATGAAGCAGGCTCCAGCTCCAAGCTGTCAGCCCAGAGCTCATGTGAGGCTCAAACTCACAAGTCATGAGGTCATGACCTGACCCAAAGTCAGACGCTTAACCCAAAGTCTGACCCAGGCACCCCAGAATAATTCATAGCTTAAGATTCAACTCTTCTCACTGATATTCTGAGAAATAAAAGGACTGGATCAAGATCTGAAGGCCATTTTGTTGCAGTGAAATTCCAGAGTCAGCATCTCCTGACTTTCAGTTCAGGGCTCCTTCTTCAAATCCAAATGGAAAATTCCAGCACTCACAACCGTACTAGTGTTTTTAGTTAGTGCAAGCATGAGTACATGTTGCCCCGTGTCAGGCTACAAATGAATAACTGTTAATTGGGAAAAGGAATTTACATCACGTTTTGAATAAATTTAAATCAGTTTGCCAAATAGACAGCTGGCACATTAAAATAAGCGTTATGAGTAAAAAATGTCAGATGAATGTTTTTGATAGTCACAAGGAAGTTTGAAGACCTTTGGAAAGATGCTGCTCGAAGTAACCAAGTGTCTTCACTTTTACACTGTAACAGGTGTCAAAACTTTGATTGGCTCAAATGTCCAAACTGTAACAATGATACTGGAAGCAATAAAAGTAAGTAAAGATACAGACTGTTTACATGGGAAAATGTTAATGGCGTAAAAAGTATACGAGGATGGGGGGATGGGGGATGGTATCTTGGGAGTTCAAATACTTGGTCCTAGTGCTTGCTTCTCCTCTGAATGGCTGAGTGATTTGAGTCTTCTCTAGTACCACCTGCAAAAGAATGAGTTGCCCAAGTGAGCATTTGAAGCTTGAACATTCTGTAATACTCTAGGGACATTAACTATAAAGACTGTGCCCTTCTTTTGGGTAGTGGTGAGGAAATGTGAAGATAGAGCATTGCAGTAGTTCATTTTATGTGTTAACATGACTGTACATAGGGTGCCTAGATATTTGGTCAAACGTTATTACGGGTGTTTCTTTGAGGGTTTTTTGGATGAGTTTAATATTTACATTGGTTAGACCAAGTAAAGCAGATTGCCCGCCATCATATGGGTGGGACTCATCCAATCAGCTGAAGGCCTGAGTAAAATAAAAGGCTGACCATCCCCAGGAAGGGAGAATTCGTTAGCCCGCTGGCCTTTGGACTCAGAGCAGGACATCAGCTCTCCATAACTGCATGAGTCTATTCCTTATCATAAGGGTCATTCACAGACTCTTGAGGAAATGGCCAGAGATGATGCAAGAGGAGTTTTGGTTTATTTTATTACTTTGGATATATTACTCTGAAAATGAAAACTAAATTATAGCACTAGAAAAATTACAATGTCTTAGAGATTCCAGAAACATAAAGTGGCAGAATCATTAAGTGATTTAATATCGATTTATTTCTTTGACACAATGCTTTGTTTATATAGATTCCACCTTCTGCCATCAAATAGTCCAGGATTATTCTGTGAAAACTGAAGCATTTTGGTTGAGAGAAATTGAGAGATTGTGTGCAAAGGAAAAAGACTGTGCTGTAGCCCACTGATTTGCTTTTGTCTCCTGACAATTCTCCAAATGAGTGAATATTTGGCAAAAAAACCACAAACAAACAAAAACAAAAACAAAAAACCTAAATTGATTTTTATCTCCACTTAATCAACCACATTTTAGCCAGAGCTTGCTCCAAATGACTTTTGACTGTTTTCCAAACGCAAAGCCACCCTCCATGAATAAAGATTATCACTGCAGAAGCTATTGAAAAGTTTGTGCTACAGATTCTAAAACCCATTTTGAAAGCAGAGCCCTCAAAATATTTTGAACGATAGCAGTGGGATTCAACTGAGATACTAACTCCCTCAAGGTGGACACTGAAGAAATAGCACTTATTTGAATATATATGCTATGAACATGTATATATTCATATTATACAAATACATATTTGTATAGAGAGCCTCTCTATATATATTGCCTTAAGTCACATATGCTTTCATTGTCATGGTTGTTCTGTACTGATAACATACCTGAGGTCCTAGAGCGATGGATAGAAATAATGGAGATACAATGTTTGTACAATATTCATCCTAGTGGGGATGAAACATGAAAGTCCAAGGAAGCAGTATGTGAAACTCAGTCCCAGTGTCCCAGTGCCCTGGGGTGGGACATTAATATGGCAATGGGGCTGTAAATGGCTTTTAAAGCAATGGAGACATTTTTTCAGGAGACACCCAAGTCCTATGATCTTCTCCTTCCACTAGTGGCCATGAGACTTGTGGTCTGCTTCCCATAGACAGAGTGAGAAAGCCTTGTTGCAGAAAACTGTGTCAGCTATAGGAACAGAAATATATGAGGGTCTGGAAATGCAGTTAGCAACCACAGTGCTTGAAAGTCTAAACTTGCAGAAGTTGCCTAAAAGTTCCAAGGAATCTCTGTCATTAAGTAGCATACTGACAATGACAGCTGAGTGACCAGATGGCGGTGGGCTAGGAGGGATTAATGGGAACCATGGACTGGAGTGACTTCAGAAAGGGGTTCTGGAACCAGGCAACAAAAGGGAAGATGCATAAGTAGGATCATTTCCCTGGATGCTATTGGCTGGGGGTTTCATCCTGCCAGATAACACATGACCCAGGGTTATCGCTTGTAATGTTTTAATTTGTTGAACAGGTATAAATAGACATTGATGTATATTGATATCTTTATATGAACTGTTAGGTAATCCTCAATCCTTTAAAGTCTAATCCTTCTAAAGTCTGAAATAACAAGAACCCCTTTGGCTACTACAAAATATTTCAGAGCTAGGTGGGCCCAGCTGGCAGCCGCAGGAGGGTAGAGGTGCTGAAGGGACAGCGCCCCTTGGCCCAGTACCCAAGCACATGAAGAGGACTGTGCACCGCACTGTTATGGGCTCTCGTCTTGCCCAATGGGGTCCAGACACAAAGACTCAATGGCCTTGCTTGGCACTCTGTCTTCTCTATTCCTTTCTCAGAAGTCAGAGCCAAGAATTATCAGACTTCTGTGGCTTTGAATAGATGCTACCCTGCTTGGGTGATACTCCTGCTCGTGAAGAACCTTCACAACAATTCTCTGGGACTGTTCTAACTGGATGTCTTTCTTGGGGTTATCTTCCTTCTCAGAACCGGATCCTCCCCACCTCTCTATATGTGCTCTCCAAGCTGTGGTGTGCAGAGTTTTCTCTCCACCTGCCCCTTGGCAGGAAGCGTGTTTACTATCCAATGCTGAGAAGCCCCCAGCAATGTAACCAGAGTTCTGCAGCCTGTTATTAACTCCAAAAATAAGCCCTACTTGTAGAGCCAGCTCTATGGCCAAAGAGTCACCCAAAGTCCATGCCATTGTTAGAAGAAAGCTGCTCTGAGAGACCACCTTGTTGAGCCGCATGAACCCGAGTGACACGCAGGCCCACCATTGAGCTCTCCTATGTTCTGACTGGTGCCAGTTTGCTTGGTTCACATCAGCTGATTTCTTACCTTCAGCCTTTCCACTCAAACCATGGAAATAAAGACACAGTTAATGTAACATAAAAATCAGTTCATATTTGTGAAGACATTTAATGACATTAAAGATTGGGTTCAATGTCTGTGGATTCTACCTCTGGCCCCGCTGTTAAGGTGTGGTTGATCCCAGCCAAGCTTTGGACCCTTGGGAAGTGAATCTTTGTAGGGATAATAGGTTGTTCTGTTCATCAATAAATCTTAATTGTTCAGTAGCAAATTATTTTGCCTCTGCACTGTCTTGGTTATTCTTCCTCTTGGCTGCTGATCTCTGGCAGTCTTTCCCCTGATGATGAGTAGAGTAGGTCACAAATTTTCCACTCTGCCCTCTGTTGTGCAGAGGGAATTGTCTTTGGTGACTATCTCCTCTCTTTTCCAACTCGCTGGGTAGTGGGGATATTTAAGCCTGCCTTTAATAATCTGTCTTTCCTGGTTTAAACAGACTCTGTTTGTGTTAAAGCAATTGCTTTCAGAATGCTATAGTTTCTCCTCCTCTAAGGAAGTATCTCAGACAGTGTTAGCAGTCCCTGATCGATGCAGGGTTCTCTGGATCCCTTTTGGTCTCTATTGCAGAATAGCGGGCTGGGCTGGGCCCACCATTTTATGAGATGCAGCTGGCCCCATTGGGCCAGTTAAAATAGATCCACTGCCACTGACCACGGACCTTGCCTTACCTCTTCTCAATGAGAGTCCCATCCAAAGTGGGCTCCTCTTGCAGACCTTAAGGCCCTACCAACCCAGTGGTCTTCTCAGTACTGCGGCTTGTGGCCAACATTGGGCAGGAAGAGGCTAATGCTTGCATTCTCTTTTTATTTCTCAGGCTCCTTTATCTGGAAGTAGTTTGCAACTCTGGATGTAGCACGAATACCTTTTACTTACATTCTCATTGGCTGCCAGAAGTACCAAAGGCATGTCATCTCCTATGTTAGAAACTTATAACTTTTTTTTCTTATGCCCAGGGAAACCTCTAAAAGGCCAGATGTTCTTGGTGCCCCGAATACTTAGCAGGAAGTTTCTATAGCACCTTGACCCCATCTTTGGAGATGTAGCCTGAAGTCTGGGGAGATATAGAAACCTTGATCTTCAAGTTCTACTCTTGTCTCTCTGTAGCCTCCCATGATGGAGATGGGAGGCTCGCCTCTTCCTTCCATTCCGACAAGACTTCCCTCACACTGGGCTCTCCCCCTACTTCCCACCATGACATGAGCCCCTGTCTCTCCCCTAGGTCTGTAGCAGAATGCCTATCAGGGAGTAGTCATTTCCAGAATGGAGGGATGGAATGCAAAACACACTGGATAAAATTATCAAAAGGTAATCTTTGCTATAATCCAATCTTTTCTCAGACAGACAAGGGAAGAGGAAAAGAGCTAAAATTAAAACCATTATTTTGGCTACTTACTGCAGTCCTGTTGAATGCTTTGATGGACGATTAATTAAAATTGTTGGCTTAAATAACATTGTAAATAACATGAGAATCCCAATGTGTATACACTGTCTCTTTGCTCTCCTCTGGATCAGTGGATTATAACCACTCTTTTAAACAAATCGTAAAAATAGATCTTTGAGATCCTCATACTGGAAGATGACTCATCAATAATGGTAGCAAGGAAATGGAAGCAAGTACAGACAGAAAGGAGTGCTTGTGTGGGTCCAGTCCCTGGCCCATCAGTGGATTTGGCCCAAGGAGAATGTGCTGCTGGGACACAGGAATACCCTATCTCCGCAGCACTTATAATTTCTATTAGGTGTCCAGACACCACCTGCTTTTCTGTTTGAGCCCACTGACATTTGAATCTCCTACCTTACAGCTCTATATTCTAACTTCTGAACCCTTCATCAGAAGCTCCATTTTAGGGGTGCCTGGGTGGCTCAGTTGGTTAAGCTTCTGACTCTTGACACTCTCATGGTTTGTGAGTTTGAGCCCCACATCGGGCTCTGCACTGACAGCACAGATCCTGCTTGGTATTCTCTCTCTCCATCTCTCTCTGCCTCTCCTCTATTCACAGGTGTGCTTTCTGCTCTCTCTTTCTTTCTCAAAATAAATAAATAAAAACTAAAAAAAAAAAAAAAAAGAAGCTCCTATTTGGTCCTCTTCTCTAACTTTGACACCCAGAACCTTTTCTGTCTGGGGCATGACTTGGCTTTCATCCACCTAAAGCTTCGTGCAAGCAGTAGAGTACCTTCCCCATGCCGTGTTAGCTGGACCAGCCTGCCTGGCCTTCTGGCAATCGCTAGAGTAGGAAAAACTGTAGAGTCAAGAGCCAATCATCTCCTGCAGTGACAAGCTAACTTTAGTGAAAATCCCTTCACACATTCTTGCCAGGCTTCTAACTATCCAGAGACTTAGAATAAGCAAATCATGGAAACAGCCCAAATGTCCATCAGCTGATGAATGCCTGAAGGTGTGATGTGTGTGTGTGTATTTTATATATATATATATACACATATGTATGTATATATCATAATATAATGTGTATATATTATATAATGAGATATTATCCAGCCGTAAGAAATAATGAAAATGAAACCTGGCATTTGCAAAAAACATGGATGGAGCTAGAGAGTATAATTTTAAGTGAAATAAGAGAGAGAGACAGACACCATACGATTTCACTCATATGTGGAATTTAAGAAACAAAACAAACAAAGGAAACATAAAGTGGCAAACCAAAAAATAGACTCTTAACTATAGAGAAAAAACTGATGGTCGCCAGAGGGGAGCTAGGTGGGGGGTGGGTGAATAGGTGAAGGGGACTAAGTGGACACTTACCATGAGGAGCACCAGGTGATGTATGGAAGTGCTGAATCACTCTACTGTACACATGAAACTAATCTAACACTGCATGCTAACTATACTGAAGCTAAAATTAAAAAAAACAAGTAGGAAGCAAATGCAAAATTCAAATACCATCACATAGGATCACAGGAAGAAACTTGGGATAGTTCCTAAATTCCTATAAGGCAATGCTCTGTTTTTTTTCAGAAGGCCCTGAGGCATTTTGGATGTTAATGGAATTACCATCTGAGATTACATAGCAATTTAACACCAACACTGCCAAGTCTACCATGGATCAATGTCGGTAACGCCATGAAAGAGGGGGGCACGGACGTGCGGATGAAAGATGGAATATATTGTCCTTGCTATCACGGGAGATTGTCGTGTGTCCCACAGTGGTCACAACGGAGGCTTTGAAGGTGCCACCCATCTTGTGCCACTAGTAGCACCTTTCATCAGTGATACACACGAGACACTGCTCTATCAAAACCACGTGTATGTACATTTCCCCTCTAGATGGTCTGTGTAGGGACTGTGCTTGATTCGTGTCTGAAGAATGACCAGCGCTGTGTTTGACCAGAATCAGGACTCAGTAAACTCCTGCTAATTTGTCTGAGTTAAAGTCACTTTGTTTTGCTGGAGGCTTGGATTCTTCGCTTGAGGGTCATAGGTCATGTTCCGAGGGTCTGTGGATTTCTTGAAATGATACTCTAATTGTAAGTATGTGCATGTGTGCGCTCACACAGCTCTCCCGCTGCCACAGGTGGGGAGCAGGGAGATATTTCCGTTTTTGGGAGCAGAGTCTCGAAGGGGTTAAAGGACCAGTGTACAGAGGAAATCTGTGTTGAATGTGTTTATCCGCAGTCCCTTCCCTGAAGTCTTGCCCTCCCTGGAGGTCCTGAGGGACCTGCGCAGACAGAAATTGGAAAGACTCCAAACGGAAGCCTCGGCACGACTGAAGAGAATGAAACGGTTCTGAGTGATCATGATGGAGTGGATGGAACTCTCCAGGACCTAACAGATGACAAAACAAACATAAATCACCAACAAGGCCAAGAGCTGGAGGCACCGGGGTCTGATGCCTCTCTTTTTGAGCAGAGAGGCTGTGGACAAATACGAGCTCCTCTCACGCCCTGTTCTTTCTATGTAGGGATTTATTTCTCTTGACTCTATCTAACGACGCTTCCTCAATGAATCACGGGAGAATTATTACCAAAAAAAAAAAAAAAAAAAAAAAGGAGAAGAGTTGAATAGAGTTCAAAATAAAAGTGATTCATCCACTTAAATTGATAAAAATGGAGCGAGGTTTTGAGTTTTCCATCATCAGAAAAGGCTTCTTGGGATGGCATGAGATCCCAGACCCAGGGATGTTGAAGCCGACTTGATCTCTCCCTTTCAGAGATGCCATGGAAGAGGTTTCTCACCGGAAAGAGAACAGGAGTAGCTTCCTGCTCAGATCTTTCCAGAAAACCTATATTTATTTAATCATTAGGAACCTTCCCCTGATTACCTGTCTGTGTAGAGGCAAAGTCACCTAGTCTATAACACTTAAGGAACTTAAATTTGTTTGTGGCCTTTGTTTTTGAAATCTGTTTTCTGCACCTACTAATCCCAGTTTTGTTAAGATTGGAATCGGTTTAATTCCCAGAGCCCACCCACAGATAGGAGTTGACTGTTCTGATACATATATGCAAGGTGGCAGGCAGCGATCAGCCTAGAATTTAAAATCTGAAGTGGTTATTTCACAGCACAGATAAAGTACGTGTCCGGATGATAAATAATTTTATTAGGAACGGAGGGAGGGGCATATTCAGACTTTTCAACGATTGATTAGAGCCATGGGTTTATTTGCACTTAGTGTGCAACAAGGGAAGTCACTTCCTCCTCTAAATTCTTACAGAACTGTCTTTGTGTCTAACTTAAGTACCCTGTACTTTTTACTTTTTATTTTAGTCATTTGTGTATGTGTCTTGTCTTCCACTGCTTTGAAATTCCTTGAGGGCATAGCTTTCAGCTTTATATCATTCAGAGTGTCAGAAATATAGAAAACATAAAAGTGGGTTATGGTTTTCCTGAAACTTACTTTTTTTTTTTTTTTCAGTTCTCTATGATTAAACAAAGATGCCAAATGCAGGAACTATACAGCTAAGGGGAAGTACAGAGCCAAGTGAAAGATGAGAGGATTGAACATTGAAAGTATTGAACATCTGTGCTAGTACACTGTATTAGTCAAGGTCAGCAAGTCCAGACAATGCTGGGGTAACAAACGGAATCGGAAATGCCACTGGCTTAGTGTATACAAAGAGTATACTTTTACTTTTAATACAATTAAAGTTTTGTTTTTTGCTCATGAAATGTCCAAAAGGGATATTCCTGATTGGGTGGCTCTGCATGACAGCTGTCCTTCAAGTAGAGATTCAGGGACCCAGAATGCTTCTACCTAGTCACATCATCACTCCCTAGCACTACAGCCACGGAAGAGCACATAAAGAATTTCTTTTTTTTTTTTTTAATAGTTTATTGTCAAGTTGGTTTCCATATAGCACCCAGTGCTCATCCCCACAGGTGCCCTCCTCCATGCCCATCACCTCCCTCCCCCTCCCCCTCATCCCATCTGCCCTTAGTTTGTTCTCAACATTCAAGAGTCTCTCATGGTTTGCCTCCCTCCCTCTCCCCGACTATTTTCCTCTTCTTCTCCCCCACGGTCCTCCATTAAGTTCCTCCTAATCCTCCTATACGTGCAAACATATGGTATCTGTCCTCTGCCTGACTTATTTCGCTCAGGATAACACCCTCAAGTTCCATCCACTTTGCTACACATGGCCAGATGTCATTCTTTCTCATTGCCATGTAGTATTCCATCATATAGATAAACCACATCTTCTTGATCCATTTGTCAGTTGATGAACATAGGCTCTTTCCATGTTTTGGCTATTGTTGAGAGTGCTGCTATGGACATTGGGGTACATGTGCCCCTATGCATCAGCCCTCCTATATCCCTTGAGTAAATTCCTAGCAGTGCTATTGCTGAGTCATAGGGGAGTTCTATTGTTAATTTTTTGAGGAACCACCACACTGTTTTCCAGAGGGGCTGCACCAGTTTACTTAAGAAGTTGGGGCTCCTGGGTGGCTCAGTTGGTTAAGCATCCAACTCTTGATTTCAGCTCAGGTCATGATCTCATGGTTTGTGAGTTTGAGCCCTGCATCAGGCTCTGAACTGACAGCAAGGAGCCTGCTTAGGATTCTCTCTTTCCCCGTCTCTCTCTCTGCCCCTCCTCTATTTGTGTTCTCTCTCTCTGTCTCTGTCTTTCTCTCTCTCAAAATAAATAAATAAATAAACATTAAAAAAAAAAAAGAAGTTTCAGAGGGCAAGTCTGGAAGCAGCACATATACCTTCTATCCACATTCTTTTGGCAAGAAGGGAGCCGATGGCTACAGGCAGGCTGAGATATATATGATATATATGAAGTCTTTCTAGATGCCCAGGTTAGGACGTATAGAATAGATGAAGTTGGGTTGGCATCACAAAGCACTGTTTGCCACAGGGGCTGGATATCCATGTTATCAGTAGATGAGCGTATAGAATATGCTCACCCCTTCCCTTAAGAACACAACTCAAAAGTCCCATAGACCCACTGGATCCAGCTTGAAGTCCAGGATCTCTCAGTGATCTGTTCATTTTTCAGTTTTCCTCTTCCTCAAATTCAGATGTGATTGCTTAAAGCCATCTCTGACTAAAAAGACAAGCTTTTGTTTCTCTCCACACACTCAAGATACAATAGTGGAATAGAGGCAGGATGACAGCCACACATACTTTCTGGGAAAGGGGAAGGATGAGTAATAGACACAAGTCATTGGCCCATAGCGATGATGAAACCCTGTAGAGCAGGCATCCGGATGGCTGTGTTCCTTGGGGGCAGGGCAAATTCTTAGACTAAATCCTGATTCTGCTCTTCAAGAGGGGGTCCCTTCTCTGTTATTCCCCTTGACCCGTGGCTCAATCCATAGGTAAGTTCATCCTTTTAAAGCATCCTCTTGGCTACAGTTGAGATCAGTGTTGAGGAAGGTGCTCTCCTTGAGGTCTGTAAAGCTTTTCCAGCTTGCTTCCTGTTCTTGAGCCTGGGCCCAAGTTGTAGGAAGTGTTTAAGGGACTAATTTTTAGTTGGGATTTGTGCTTTTTTTAAGTGTATGTTTGTCTTAAAACTTGATCTGTTGGCTTCCAGTTGGTACTGTGTGCCATTAACTATGCCCAGAATTCTTCCTGAGACCTTTTTCATGTCTCCCTTACATTTTTACTTCCTCATCCACATCCTTAAATCTCTCAACTTAATGGCAGCTACTCAGGCTATTATGGTCAGAAATACCACATATGTTAATCTGAGAAGATTCACTTGATCTTCACTTTTCAGAGTCTTTAAAGTCCCATTTCTTACTCTTTGGGGTCTAGAAGCAATTGGCTTTCCCAATTCTGAGGTTCCAAATTTTTAGAGTGTATCTGTTTTTTTTTTCTTTTGCTCTTATAAGTCAACATCCTCTCTTGAGTTCATCTCTTTCTCATAATGTGCCTTGCCACACACAGATAACAGTAGCTAACACAGAAGAATACTCCAGAATACATAGCATTGTTGTCACTACAGCCCAAATGTCATAGTTCTGGCTGAGGATATTGGTCTTAGCTGGTCTGATCAAATGTCTACAAGATCAGAGTAAAGACCTCCTTCCCTACTTACTACACATTGTACAACATTAGAAATCCACTTCTCTCTTGTCCTGTTTTTGGTTAATCCAACCAAAACTAAGCATTCACTTAGTTTTTGAACATTGGAAGGGTTAGAAAGGGAGAGAAAGACATGGCCTCTAAATTAAAGAAGATTACCATTTATTGGGGGTAAAAGGTAAAACAAATTTTAAGCCAAGACCAACTTCAGACATTGTATTGCTACACATACTATCTAGGTTGAAAAAGTAGGATTGTAGAAAGGCTGAAAGAATCCCAGAAGAGAGACTGGCAGAGAATTGGTTGTTGAAGTCACTCCCCTGATACCTTCTGGTCTCAGCCTAGAAATGAGAACTGACCAGGAACAAAGAATAAAGATCAGTTTTGCAAATTGTGTGCAATATAGTCCTCACATATTGTCTTATTCCTTCTTTTTCATTTTCTCATTCATTTAAAAACATGTATTTTCAGCAGAACCCACCTAGGCATTTTGTGGGATATGAGAGTCCCAATGAGAGCCAAACAATCTCTGCCTCATAGGACTTTTAGCCTAGCTGGGGAGATAATTTTTTAACCAAAGAATCTTATCAATATGTAAGAAAGCTCCAATAAGGATTATGAAGGCAATTGTAGAGTGTTATAGGGTTGTATAGAAAGACCTAATTCAGCTTGGGGAAGGTTGGCAAAGGCCTCATGGAGGAGGAAAGTCTGAGCGGCAGAGGAGAGTCAGTTGAAGGAACTGATGAGGTAATGGTGGTTGGGAGGTGGATGGGCAGAGAGTCTGTAATATCCTGGAGGCAAGATCAAGGCAAACAAATTCCAAGGGCTCTGCGAGGCTGGTGTGGACAGAGAATACATACAGAGTACAAATCAAGAGGCAGCTCAGGTGTGGCAAGGTTAAGGATTTGGGTCTCTTACTTAAAGAAGTGAGATACCACTCGCTGAAAGGGTTTAACAGAGGAGAGCGACCTGAGCAATCCAGACTTGTCAAGGCTTTCACTGAGAAGGAGGTAGAAAGGAATCGTGTAGCAAGGCCCGTTAGGATGTTACTTCACTATTCTTGGATGCAGTAGTGGTTGGGTTTGTTTACAAAGCTCTTTGTGATCTGACCCCGTCTACCTCTCCACTCTACAGCTTATCCCCATTCATGTAGTGCCCTCCAGACAGGTGGCGGTCACACACCTCCAGGCCTTTGTACCCATGGCTTCTTCCTTCAGTCACTACCTCTTTTCCTTCTCCTTTCTCTTTCACCCCCTTCTCCGCTTTCTCCTCTTCCCTTGTCCCCTCCTACCCTCCCCCAATCCCTTCCCCTTGTCCTCCTTTTCCTGGCTAATTTCTATTCATTTTTCAAAACTAGTTTGCACACCAAGCTCATCTAAGGAGTCTTATCTGACGTGTCCCTGACGCTACATCTCCTGTTCCCTTCTTCCCCCAGTAGTGGCTCAGAAATCTGCCCTGCGTGCTGGCATAGAATCGTTGGTATACATCAGTCATGGCCCGTATCATGCCACTTTGCAACTGTTTGCCTCTTTGCCTGTTTGTTTATTATATCATGAGTTCTTTAAGAGCAGAGAATGTCTGTCTTATTTGTTTTACTAGCTTCCAATAAATATTTGTAAAAGAGACAGATCTCTTAATATCCTATTTCTGAGGATTCTTTACTCTTGTGAGAATGCATAAGTTTCATGTCAAAGAATCATGTTTTTAATAAAGTAATGTTAAAAAGTTAACGATTCAAACTTCATCAATATGAGATCTTAAAAAGCTACAGAAACATACATGCAGAATATATTTCCTATTAAGAAGTAGCAGTTGATTAGCTTGGCCTCCGGCACAGTACTGATTTTGATGAACTTACTCACTGAAATTTTATTATGGGCAGAAAATGAAAAATATGTAATCTCATTTAAGCAGTGAGTAGAGATGCTCCTAACACAGCATATAAATATACTGACTGTTGCTGTTATTAACTGGAGTTCCCGAATTGAAATCATTAAAAAATGAATAAAATACCCAGTAAGCAAAATGAAGCCAGTGCACAATCATTTCCATCCCTGATCCCTTTCCTTCAAATTAACCCACGAACCAAGGGAAGCCAGCTGAAAAGAACTGGATATTAATGTATCAAAGGGTAGCTTGATAAACATGTTAGCTTTGATATGAGTACATGACTGCTTTAGAAAAGAAAAATAAATCAACATCTCTAAAAATATGTATCAGGAAGACATCAACATTTATGTAGGATGTAGCAGATCTTGACAGATCAACATTTTCATTGCAGCAGCTTGAAAAGCCAGGTAAATAACATTTGTAAAGGTATCAGAGAGCTATGGAAGGGACAATGACTAGGTGAATTTATATTCCAGAGAAGCAAAACTGTTCTCAGGTAAGCTGATGGTCGCCAACTGTTTTTTGCCCCGGAAGTATTTGTCAATTCTTGGTACAAGCTGAAGATTGAAAATGGCCTTGGAAAAGAGCCTCTGCCAAAGATCAGTGAAATCAACAAAGCTTTTTTAGTGATTGAACAGAGCTGGAGGACAAATTGGAAGCTTGAAGAACCCAAGTTTCCACATGAAATGTTTGCTGAGTTCTGAGTTTGCATGGGAGGCTGGAAAGCTAAGTCAAAAGCTTCTAAAGGAAGAAAGAGCTTTAACATAGTCTCTTGGAGATTAAGCAACAAAGATTCACTCGGAGTAGGGTCTTGTTGAAAAAACACCAACAACTTCTCCCTTAAGGTATTTAAAAGCTTTAAAAACTGTGTGGGTGGGAGTCTGTAGAGCTGGGTTGAATCTATAAAGGGTAAAGGTGGATTTCCTATAGTCTTCTAGAGCTCAGATTAATGCCTGCCAAGCTTTCAGTCAAAAGCCTTGGAAGACTATGCCTAAGGAAAAGGCAAAGCAATTGTGGAGTCCTACTAATATGGCAACCTAATCCCAAATTAGTTTAATTTCTGATTGGATTATGTGATCAATTCCTCATCCTCACTGCTTAAGAGAAGAAGGAAATCCTTCTCTGGTAGGAGATGCGGTCATCTGGAGGCTCTGTAATGTTTTAAATAAGAATGTCTGGAATATAGTAAAAATTACCAGACATGTGCATAAGCGAGAAAATATGATTGACAACCAAGAGGAAGAAAAGGTAATACATGCATATTCATAGATGACTTCAATATTGGAGCTAATCAACAAGGACTTTAAAATAACTATGATTAATATGTTAAGAAGTCACCAGAGAAGATGTTTAAAAAATGTTTATATACAATCCATACATACAAGTTTCTTACTGAAGGATCTGGAGAGAAGCCTGGAAATTAGTATTTGTTAAATGCATCCACGTGGTTTTGAGGGACACTTGTCTTCAAGGAGTATAGTTCACTGATCCTTTGCATCAGCCTTATCAAGGGTGCTCATTAAAATGCATATTCCCAGGCTCACTGGAAAGAAAACACCTCCCTATGAATAAAATATGAGTCTGCATTTTATTTTATTTTTCTCCTCATTTTATTTTATTTTTTAAAATGTTTTATTTATTTCTGAGAGAGAGAGACAGAGAGAAAGACAGCATGAGCAGGGGAGGGTCAGAGAGAGAGGGAGACACAGAATCTGAAACAGTCTCCAGGCTCTGAGCTAGCTGTCAGCACAGAGCCCGACACGGGGCTCGAACCCATGAACTGTGAGATCATGACCTGAGCCGAAGTCGGACGCTTAACCGACTGAGCCACCCAGGCACCCCTCTCCTCATTTTATTGAGATAGAATTGACAAAACACTGTATAATGTGCACAGCATAATGACTTGACACATGTATAGATTGCAAAATGGTTACCATAACAGATTCAGATCATCCATAACCTCATAGAAATACAAAAACGTATCTCATTGTAGTGACAACTTTTAGGATTTACTCTTTTAGCAATTTCAAATATTTCATACAACATTATTAACTGTAGTCACCATGCTGCATATTATATCCCCAGTACTTATTTATCTTCTAACTGAAAGTTTGTACCTTTTGACCACCTTCACCCAATTCCCACAACCCCCTCTCATTCCCCTCTCCACCTCTGGCAATCACAGATCTGATCTCTTTCTCTAGGCGTTTGGTTATTTTAGATTTTACTTGTGAGATCATACAAGTTTGTTTTTCTTGTTTTTCTCTAGCTTTTCTCTATTTCACTTATCATAACGCCCTCAAGGCTCATCCATGTTGAGGTAAATAGCATGATTTCCTATTTTTTTTATGGCTGAATAATATTCTTGTGTGTGTGTGTGTGTGTGTGTGTGTGTTTGACAGTTTACTTATTCATTCATCTGTTGATGGACACTTACATGCTTTCTGGACCTTGGGCATTGTAAATAATGCTACAATGAACATAGGGGTGAAGATATTTCTTTGACATGGTAATTTTATTTCCTTCACATATATACACAGAAGTGGAATTTCTGGATCATATATGGGCATTCTATTTCTTTTTTAATTTGAGGAACTGCCATACTCTTTTTGAAAACGGCCACACCAATTTGTGTTCCCACCAACAATGCACAAAACACCTTTGTACCACCTGCTCCCAGCACTTCTTATCTCTTGGCTTTTTTATGATGGTCATTTTGACAAGTGTGAGGTGATATCTCCTTGTGGTCGTGGTTTACATTTCCCTGATGAGTAGTGATGTTGAGCGTCTTTGTATCTATGTGTTATCCATTTGAATATCTCCTTTGGAGAAATGTCTCTCTTCTGGCTCTTTGTCCATTTTTAGGAGGATTATTTGTTCTGTTGCTATTGAGTTGTTTGCATTCTTTATGTATTTTGGATATAAACCCCTTATCAGATGTATGATTTGCCAAATCTTCTTCCATTGCATAGGTTGCCTTTCTATTTTCTTGATTCTTTCTTTTTTTTTTTTTGCTTTGATATAATCCCACTTTTTTAAAAAAATTTGTTGCTTGTGATTTGAGTGTCATATCCGAAAACTCTTTGTCAAGACCCATGACAAGAAGCTTTACCTCTATGTTTTCTCCTAAGAGTTTTAAGATTTTAAGTCTTACGGTTTTTAATCCATTAGCACCTGAAGGGATTCCGAAAATTTACAGTTTTTGGACCCAGTATAGAGATTTTTGGGGAAATATTTCCAGATATTTCCACTATTGCTTTTTGTGATTTTGGATGTTCTCAAATATCCCAAACAGAACTAGTATCAGGATCTCACTTTCATGCTTGGAGCAGCCAGAATTCCTTTATATACTGCTTTGTAGATAATGTACCACATACTGACTTAAGCCATAAGTTCATGCATAGGCCTTGGGCTGTTTGGGTGGCTGGTGTTAGCAAATGAATTTTTTTACATCAGTAAATGGGAAAGTAGTAACCCATAACCTAGCCATCAGATTATAATAGAAACAATTTCTATCACACAACATGATCCATGCACATAATTATGAAAACAACAACTTTTGTCAGCATGTGTTCAGAAAGAAAGTTTATATAGCCTGTTCTCTACATTGGACAAAGTTTTAGCATTCTGGTTGTTTAGGTTCTCTGACCACACCTGACATTCACTCCAGGCACAAGGCAGTCTTCTAGAGCAGGATTCCATTATTCTTCTAGTTAGTTGCCTCGGGCAACCATAAATCCTTACACACAGTGGCTGGAAACAGGACGACCGACTTTGGATACCATCTCTAAGGATAAATGTTTATTGGTTCACAGCCCTGGGAGTTCCCTGGGTGAAATCCGAAACTGATCCCTATACAGGGCAAGGAGAAACTGAAGAAAGAGGCAAATGATTCCAGATTGGGCTTGTCTTGGGTGGCCTCAAGATGAGGAGATCTCTTGACCTGCCCATCAGAATCTTAAAAGTTCATAGAGAGGCCTTAACGGGGTTCAGTAACGTACACTGTCCAGATATTCTCAACGCCTGACTGTCTCAGGACTGTATCCTATATTCATGGACAAGGGAGTGGAGGAGCCTCCAGGTGCCTGGGTCCAGCTTACAGGTCCAGTGGCAGTCACATCTTCTCAATGACCTTCTCCAACAAGTTTACAAGTCTCGTGTAGCCTCTTGGGCAAAGGTGGAGAGGATCTCCGAAACAGTGTATCTGACCCATGGGTCTTCAATTGCTATAATTCCCTATGGGAACCCATTCCAAACTCATCATGCCATGGGATAAGTGAGTGATTTCACCAATGGTAACCCACTTCTGATATTTACCGTGCTCCAAAGCAGAGCTTCAGGCGTGGATTGACACACGGGTTGATAGGAGAGCCTGTAATAGTTATTTCTGCATGGGGTCTTTATTGTATAATGCTGGGTAGCCACACCTGATTGGAAGAGTAGGTTGCTGGCACTAATGTCTACAAGGGCCTGTATGTGCAGTACCACACTGCCCCCGCTGAAGTGTTTAATATCAGTTACGGACATCAGAACAGGATTTAAAGGGACTGCTTGTGGAGGTGAGACATGTTCCATAGTACTTGGTGAGGTGGGGGCAGGGATTGCAATGGCTGACAGGGTCGCCTCCCAAACATCCCAAGATGTTACGGCCCTGACTCCATGTGACAGATGTAAATGTTACAGAAGTGACAAATAATTGTCCCTGCTAATATTTATTGAGCACTAATGCTTGTGCTGACTTCTTAACATACTTGAACTTATTTAATCTTTAAAAACATTTTTAAAATGTTTTTGTTTTTGAGAAAGAGAGACAGGGACAGAAAGCAAGTGAGGGAGGGGCAGAGAGTGGGAGACACAGAATCGGAAGCAGGCTCCAGGCTCTGCGCTGTCACCACTGAGCCCATGGTGGGGCTCGAACTCATGAACGCTTGAGACCATGAACTGAGCTAAAGTCGGATGCTTAACTGACTAAGCCACCCAGGTACCCTTAATCTATATAGTAACTATTTGAAGGTGATGTGAGAAAATGAGGTTTAGAGAAGTGAAATAAATTTCACAAGGCTATCCAACTGATGAGTGGAAAAGTCAGTATTTAAGCCCTTTTATCTGATTCCAAACCCCATGCTATGTATTTAAAAGGAGGGTGCAGGGGGCGCAGGGGGGACAGTGTGGAATTTAGCAACTGTATATGTAAACATTATGTAGAGATTTTAGGCAACGTGCACCAGCATATGAGTCAGCAGTTCGATGTGGCTGTCAAATGAATGGTTCAACCTGGAGTCCATTGCTAATAATAATAGCTCATGTGTATCAAGTACTGGGCCTAGCCACGTGCTAGGCTCTTGTCTAAGTACTTTGCAAGTATTAACTCATTTCCTATCTTCACCACAAGTTCACAGATACAGGAACGGAGGCTCAAAAAAGTTAAAGACTTTGCTTAGAATTACAGCCACTGGGATGTGATAATTAAATGGGGGTGTGACCTCTGTCCTTTTCTGACTATGCCTAGACCTTCCCTTGGGTTCAGCCAATGTGTCTGTAAAAGCAAGGTGAGGAATTCTGAGTTTGCGAAACTTCAGTCATTATTTTTACACGATTGGCTGTGCAAACAGTGTCCCCTTGAGAAGTCAGTGAAATGGAGGGTTCCCATGCCCACGCTGAGAAACGACGCCGAGTTCAGTATTTGTAAACAACGGTCTTGAGTGATGTTGATTTCAGGTGTTCCTCTGAGGATGCTCTAGAAAAACCAGGTGAAATGTTTTTCATGGCAGTCCAAGTCTTGCTGAAGAGGAGATACTTCTGGTATATGGGAAAAAGACTTGTCCTACAGTCTCGGAAGGGATTAAAAAGAGAGCTTACACACACATACTCATGCAGAGAAAAAGAGAGAGAGAGAGAGAGAGTGAGAGAGAGAGAGAACATGTTCCTAAGGCTTTCACAAAAGAAAGGCTAAAGGTTATGTACAATTATCGAAGATATTAATTTTTTATGTATACACATATTTCTTGGTCCTTTTTTTTTTTACAATGGCTTTGTTGTTTTTATGATCATAACAGCCATAAGAATAATATACATAGTAAAAGTAATATTTTTGAGGAATATTGTGACACTGGAAAGCTGCATAATGTTTTGAAATTAATAGACTATTTTAGGTTCAGAACAAAATTGAGGGGAAGGTACAGAGAGTGCCCAAATACTGTCAACCCCTGCATGTACACACAGCCTCCCCACCAGCATCAACATCCTGTGTGAGTGTGTTATGCCTGTTACAACCCATGAACCAACACTGACACATCATCTTCCACCAAAGTCCATAATTTGCATTAGGGTTCACTCTACAATCTGTGGATTTTGACATATGTATGATGACAGGGATCCGCCACTATGATTATATCATACAGAATAGTTGCACTGACTTAAAAATCCCCTGATGCTCACCCATTCGTTCCTCCCTGCCTCCCTACCACTTACCACTCCCCACACCGGGAATCCCTACTCACCACTGATTTTTTTAGTGTATCCATAGCTTCGCCCCTTCCACAGTGTCATATGGTTGGAATCACACAGAATATCGCCTTTCAGATGAGTTTCTTTCGCTTGACAATATACAATCAAGGTTCCTTTTTGTCCTCTCGTGACTTGATAGTTCATTCATTTTTATCCCTGAGTAATACACCATTGTACGGATGTATCACAGTGGCACACTATCGAGGGCCATCTTGGTTGTTTCCATGCTTCGGTAAGGATTAATTAAAGATGCTGTAAATATTTATGTGCGGGTTTTGTGTGGACATAGATTTTCACCCAAATTGAGAAATACACCAATGTGTGTGACTGCCAGATCTTATGGTGGGAGTGTATTTGGTTTCGTAAGAAACTGCATCCGTGAATGAGACTTGCTACTGCTCCACATTCTCATCAGCATTTGGAGGTGTCAGAGTTTTGGACTGTGTCCATTGTAGTAGGTGTGTGGTGGTGCAGGGCTTGATCCTACAACCTTGGTATCATGACCTGAGCTGAAATCAAGAGTCAAACGCTCGCTGACTGAGCCACCCAGGACAACCTCACTCATTGTTTTAAATTGTAATTCTGCAATGACATATGATGTTGAGCATCATTTCATAAGCTTATTGGCCATCTGTATATCATCTCGGGAGACATGTCTGTTCAGATCTTTTGCCAATTTTTAAATTGAGTTGTTCATTTACTTTTTCTTTTTTTTTGATTTTTTAAAAATGTTTTTAATTTTATTTTTGACACACACACACACACACACACACACACGTGAGTGGGGGAGGGGCAGAGAGAGAGAAAGAGAGAGAGAGAATCAGAAGCTGGCTCTGGGCTCTCAGTTGTCAGCATAGGCCCCAGCACAGGGCTTGAATTCATGAGCTGTGAGTTCATGACCTGAGCTGAAGTTGGATGCCCAACCGACTGAGCCACCCAGGCACCCTGAGGTTGTTCATTTTCTTTTTGTTGAGCTTAAAGTGTTCTTTATTTAGATAATAACCCTTCATGTGCTATGTCTTTTGCACATATTTTCTGCCAGTCTGGGACTTGTCATCTCATTCTCTCAACAGTATCTTTTGGAGAGGCGTTTTTAATTTTCATGAGGTCTAAATTATTAACATTTTTTTTCATGGATAATGCCTTTGATTTTCTATTTAAAAAGTCATCACCAAACCCGAGGCTGTCTGGATCTTCTCTGATGTTATCTTCTAAGAACATTATGATTTTTCAACTTATATTTAGGCTTATGATCATTGGTTTTCACATGGATGACCAGTTGTTCCCACATCCTTTGTTGGAAACACTGCTCTTTCTCCATGAAATTGACTTGGCCCTTTTGTCAAAGATCACTTGGCTGTATTTGTGTGTTTCTGAGCTATTTGGTTCTACTTACCCCTTGTCTATTCTTTCACCGATCCCACACAGTATTGTGTACTGTAGCTTTGTAATAAGTGTGGGCGTTGGGTAGCCTCAGCCCTCCAACTTTGTTCTCCTATATTTTGTTGGCTACTCTGGCTCTTTTGCCTGTCCAAGCTTAGAATCAGTTTGCTGACAGCCACAAAATAACCTGCTGAGAGATTGATTGGGGTTACTTAGAATCTGTACATCAAGTTGGAAAGAACTGATATCATAATATAGAGTATTCCCACCGATGAACACCGGATATCTTTTATTTAGGCCTTCTTTGGTTTCTTTCATCAGAGCTTTGCAATCTTCTTCATGAAAAAGTATTTCATTTTTCCCACATGCCAATATAGGTGGTATTATCTTTTTTTTTAATGTTTTATTTATTTCTGAGAGAGAGACAGCGTGAGCAGGGGAGGGTCAGAGAGAGAGGGAGACACAGAATCCGAAACAGGCTCCAGGCTCTGAGCTAGCTGTCATCACAGAGCCCAATGTGGGGCTCAAACCCACCAACCATGAGATCATGACCTGAGCCGAAGTCGGATGCTTAGCTGACTGAGTCACTCAGGTGCCCTGGTTGGTATTATGTTTTAAATATCAAATTCAATTTGTTCATTTTTGGCATATAGGAAGTTGATTGACTTTTGTACATTAATCTTGTATCGTTCAACCTTGCTATGACCAATATTTGTTTCCAGTTTAATTTTTGGTCGATTGCTTGAAGGTTTCTACATCGATGATCATGTCACCTGTGAGCAAGACAATTTTATTTCCTCCTTCCCAATAGATACACTTTTTAATTTCCTTTTCTTATCAGATTGCATTAGCTAGGATTTGGAGTAGATATTGAAAAGGAATGCGAAGACACATCTTTGCCTTACTCCTGATCTTAGCAAGGAAGCTTCTAGTTTCTTTCCACGAAATACCATGTTAGCTGTTGGTTTTTGTAGATGTCCTTTATTAATGTAAGTAAGTTCCCCCTCTATTCCTAGTTTGCTGAGACACAATATAATTTTAAAATAAAACATGGCAGATGGGGAGAGGGGGGAGATGGGCATGGAGGAGGGCGCTTGTGGGGATGAGCACTGGGTGTTATATGGAAACCAACTTGACAATAAACTATTAAAAAAATAACTAACTAAATAAAACATGGCACAGTAAGCAGTGTGTACAATTTGATTCTGATTTTGTGAAAAAAGTAGTTTACATGGGGAAAAAAAAGTGGAAGGGAATACACTGATTCAAGGTAGTCCTGTTTGGCTCGATAGTGAGAATTTTCTTTCCACGTTCCTGTATTTTCTCAGTTGGCCCCGATGAACCTGTAGTGTGTTTTTATAACAGAAAAATGACATTATGAAAAACGATGTGTTCTGAAGACATCTGTGCAGACAGAAAAACGGAGAGAGGCAAAAGTAAAATGGAAATCCAGAGCGCAGGGGCTAGCAATTGCGTCATCGAGGAGAACACAAGTTCTTTGCGGGCCAGGCCGGCTGGAACTAGCCGCACAGCTTGGTAAGTCATTTCACCTTCGCCTCGGGCCCCGCCTGGGAAACGCTCTTTATTTACTTGGCATCCCGAGCCTGGTTTTGGTGGCTACGGAACCGGGATTGTGTCTTTCCAGGTAGTTTGCCTATTGTTTTAGGACGAGGGAGAGGAGACAGGGAGCGCCTGGCAGGCACGAACCGGACCAGGGGACGAGGAGCGGGGTGACCTGACACTCGCGGGGGAGGGGAGGCGGGGCGCGCCCCAACCCGAGGCCTCGGGGCGGAGGGCGGGTGGCGGGGCCGGCCCCGGAGCCCCGCGCACAGCCCGGCTGCGGAAGGGGGTGGTGGGGACAGCAGCGCCCCCGCCTGGCCGCGGCGCTCCCGGGCGGCGGGTGCCTCGAGAGCGCACGCAGCTGCCGGCGCTCGCTCGGGGTCCGCGGCTCCCGCGCCCGCCGTGGGCCGGGGCGACGGCGACAGGCGAGGGGGCCCGGGCCCGCCGCGGCCGCCGGCCGCCTGCAGCGAGCGCCGAGGGCCGGCCGGAGCCGGGGGAGCCGCCGCGCCCGTGTCGCGCCGCACGCCGCGGAGGCGCTCGGGGACGGCGGGCGCGGGCGCGCACGGGCGGCGCGGGGCGGCGGGCGCCGAGCGGACCCTCGGCGGGCGGCGCGCCCACCTCCCCGGGGCCGCGGCCCCTCCACCTCAAGGCTGGGCGCGCCCGGCCCCACGCTGCCGGTGCCCATGGGGATCCGAGAGTTTCCTGGCGGCGCCCCCAGGGGCAAGAGCATCGGCGTGTGAGTAGCGCCCGGGCTTGGGGGCGCGAGCGGGCGGGCGGGCGGCCCTTTGCAGCGCGGGGCTCGGGTAGGGGCGGCGCGCGGCGGAGCTTCTCGGGAAGTTTCGGGCGTCCTCTCCCTCTCCGCTCGCTCCAGTCTGCGCTGCCCCGGGGCGCCCGGGGCCGGCGCGGGAGACGGGACCCGACGCCGAGGCTGCCGGGGTTGCCGGGGTGGGCGGCGGGCGGGGCGCGAGCGGTGGCCCTGCGGCGGCACCTGCCCCTGCGGCGCCCTTGCTCGCCTTCGGATCGGCCCCTCATCGGCATCCCCCCCCACCCCTTCTCTCTCCGCGCCTCCCCGGCCCGCTCGCGGCCTCAGTGGCATGAGGAGGTCACCGGACGTCAGCCCCCGGAGACTGTCCGACATCAGCCCCCAGCTCCGGCAGCTCAAGTACCTGGTGGTGGACGAGGCCATCAAGGAGGATCTGAAATGGTCGCGCTCAGTGGAGGACCTCAGCAGCGGGCCCGTGGGGCTCACGTCCATCGAGGAGAGGATCCTGCGCATCACCGGCTACTACGGCTACCAGCCGTGGACGGCGAGCTACAGAAGTAAGACCCCCTCGTCCGCGGGTCGGTCGCCCCTGCCCGTGGCGCGGCGGCTGGGGCGCACACGCGGCGACGCGTCCGGCCGCCCCCCCCCGCTGCCCTGCACTCAGTTACAGACCCGACTTTGCAACTTTCAGGAGACACCTGGGGACCGAGTACTTCCGGGACCTTTGGGGATTTCTGATCGGTTCTCTTATCCGCCCCCCCTCCCCTTCCCACACGGCTTCTCGGTTCCTATCCCCTTGCCCTAGCGGTGCGCAGCGGGGAGGCAGCTTGGGGAGCTCGGTGTGGCCTGCGCTTGGGTGGCTTTCCTGCGGATCCCAAAGCGCCACTCGCCCCTGGGCCGGGCCCAGCTGGCGCCGGGCCCAGCTGGCTCCGAGACCGCAGACTTCCTGGGCCTGCGTTTTCATGCTCCATGATGGGCCCTGTTGATGGAGGACGACTCTTGGGCCTTCATTTTAGACTCCTGCGTCCCCATTGTCTCGTGTTTCTGTCTGTCCTCCGTGTAGAGGTTCTGTCTGGATCATTCTAGATAATGGCATTTGGTCCCTGAGAGATGGGCGGCCGGTGCCAGGTGGAGCAGCTGAAACTTTTCTTGGCCAGTGGGCCCCAGCTGCCATCCTTGGCAACGCCGGGATGGGTTGGCAATGCCGGGCTCCGTTGTTCAGGTAGTACCTGTGCCAGCAGCGCCAGTTTGGTGGGCATTTCCTCCACCTGGGAGGGAGACGTTGGCCGGAAGCCACTCCAGGTGCCTCTAACTGCGAACGGTCATCAGGCGGTTCCCCGCACTGTGCCCTGGCACCGCGATTGCCGTTTACTGCCTCAGTCAAGGAAGAAGTATGGCTGCATTCCATCTGTGGTACAGACTAACAGCCTAATGATTTGGAGATGTGTTTTTCCCCCTTTGTTGCTTGAATTGGAACATACCTTACGGGCCCTTGGGGGAGGGGGGAATATCAGGCTTTTGCAAATGAATCCTAGTCAGCTCTAAAAATACATCCGTTTTTTCCCTAAAACCTTTGACTCCAAGCCAAAGGTCAGCGGTACGCTAGCTATTAGCTGGTTGCTTTTAAGTTATTTGCAGGCAGAAACAACCTAGGACTTTTCAGGTTTTGTTTTCATGCCCTTGCTTGTTGCTGAAGGACTGTGGTGATTGCATTTAACGCTGTATACTCCTTTGGAAGGTTATCTGTGTTTCCTCGGGTCTCCTGCTTCTGCTGCTGCAATAGTAGCTGATCGATGGTCTTTGGATCAGGGAAGGAAGACCAGGGACCAAGTTCTCTTTCCAGCCTGAGAATCCTGGGCATAGAATGAAAACGGTGCTACAAGACCACAAGCCCATTGGAAACTGTGATAAAGCTCAGAGGCTCGGCTCTGATTTCTGCTTGCTAAATTCCTAACGGGAGTTTCCTATTTATTCTGTTCTCTGCTATCTTAATAAATCAAGACGGTGGTGCGATTTAACGGCCTTCACGGAGTCATCTAGCCCCTAACGTCATTGAGAGATCTATCATTGTCATTGTATTTGTGACTTGGCTCCCATGTGCTGTGTAGAAATTGTCACCGGGGCTCCTGACTTTGGGGGTAGGCAGGGAGCCACAGCACTGGTGGCTGTGTTTTGTACAGACACACTTTATAGTTAAGACAGGGGACAGGCCATTTGGAAAATGAGTGGATTCTTAAATCCTCTCTGTGAGGCTCTGTCGAAGGCATAATCTTAACAGAGAAGGCTCGGGTGATCATTGTGAGTGAATACACTCAGCTCACTCCACTCTTTTTAGTGCCGTGAAGATTCTTCTTTATTCCACCGTAGTCCCTTTCTACTGAAAGGCTTTAGGTGACGGCTGACATTTTGACGAATTAATTAGATTTTAAGTTTAGAGAGGCTCATGTTTTATTAATACAGTCAGAGGCGTTTTAGGGGAGCCCTTTGGCTGTGTGTTATTTCTATCCCGAGTAGAAAGAAAAATAGAGAGGCTTATCTGTATGTTGGGATCAGCCCTTCAGTTTCTTGGTTAATAATCACACGTGGCACCATGGGAGACATGACGATTACAAAATGAATAGTACTCGCATGGACTGCGGGGCAAGCCATGCGCTGTGGCAAGCCACATTGTGGGCACCTTGGCATTATTATGTTACCTGCCAGCCATCTTTCGAGGTGGCTCACCTGGGTCCCCACTGAAGGAGTTGTGCTGAGAGTTTCCTCTGACTGTTTGCGAGGGATGAGTGAGCCTGCCGGCTTTGTCCCAGCAGACATTCTGGGGATGACCAGGTACTCATTCTTATTCTCTCCTTTCGAGGCAGCTGAGATGAATGAGCTGATTGTAAATAGTGCAGAAACGACCTTTGCTCAGTATTTTCTTTATAAAAAAATTATTTTTAACGTTTCTTTGTTTTTGAGACAGAGAGAGACAGAACTTGAGTGAGGGAGGGGCAGAGAGAGAGGGAGACACAGAAGCTGAAGCAGGCTCCAGGCTCTAAGCTGTCAGCACAGAGCCTGATGTGGGGCTCGAACTCATGGACTGTGAGATCATGACCTGAGCCGAAGTCAGGTGCTTAACCAACTGAGCCACCCAGGCACCCCAAGTGTTTTCTGTCCATCCAGTCAGTGAGATGAACACATTTCACGGCAGATGAGTGACTTTTTTTTTCATAAGGAATTGTGTGGTTTTTTAAAATGTTTATTTACTTTTGAAAGAGAGAGAGACAGTGTGAGCAGGGGAAGGGTAGAGAGAGGCGGAGACACAGAATTTGAAGCAGGCTCCAGGCTCCAAGCTGTCAGCCCAGAGCCCGACACGGGGCTCAAACCCACGAGAGGTGAGACCATGACCTGAACCGAAGTCAGACACTCAACTGACTGAGCCACCCAGATGCTCCTATAAGGAATTGTTTTTAAATGCTCCTCAGGGTCCCTGGATCTGAGAGGAATGGTGTGTGTGGAACAGTCAGCTGAGAATTCAACTGGACACCAGCAGCAACGACAGGTCATGCGCCTCTTCTCAGTGGCCGAAGTCCTCCTCCAAGCTCCACATTCCATGTTTCCGAACCAAACCTCTGGACAATGTTCATGGCGATTCCTGAGGTTCCTAGCTGTGAGTGTCTCCAGGGCCCAGAGAGCGAGTGGTTCACAGAAGTTGCTCGGTAGAAGTTTGGTGAGCGAGTGAGTGAGTGAGTGAATACAGCCTGAGATACTGACCCCCAGGAGAAAGAACCTTCGAATGCATCTCTATAGTGCTTCGGCTCCTTGCATTCTTGACGCTGTCTTCTTGTCTGTTGGGAATTGCTTCACTCCTTCCCTGTTCTGCCGCCCTAATCACGTCCTTGGCTTTCCAAACCATAGACCAGACCGAAATTCCTGAGCCTTTGCTGTGGCCCAGGGTTCCTCAGCACCATCAACATTTTGTACCGAGTAATTCTTTATGGGGTGGTGGGGGGGGGGTGTCCTGTTCGTTGTCCTGTCTGTGACAACCAAAAGTGTTTCCAGACAACGCCAGAGGCCCCCTGGGAGTGTGCCTCGGGCTAGGAAGCCCTCGGAATCCAACGAGAAACGAGTTCTCCAAGGGAACTTGACCATCGACCAGCGGTGCGGACCCTGAAGGGCCTGCCTTCCAGAGTCCTGGCCTCGTGTCTTCACTCCCCCTGGACTACTTCTTAGGATCGAATAAACTTCTGAAAGAGCCTGTTGCTTTCTCGGCTGTCGTGACTCTGACCCATTCACCATAAACTGATACCTTCTAGAAAGTGCTTTCGAATTCAGCACAACGGGCATAATTGCTCTCAGTGATCTCCTTTCCCCTCCCACCTTGCATCACAGCAGGAGAGAAATGACCAACCGGAGTGTCCTCGGCCGCCGCCCTTGCTTTCTCATCTCTCTGGTGTAGACAGCACTTTGTGGGGGGAGGAAACAGAAATCAGGAAGAAGCCGTCAACGTAGTGGTAGCCGGGCCTAGGCGTCTGAGGCAGTGGGGACCGGTGGCGTTTTGGCATGGAGATGATTGAATTAACAACCTTTGGAGATATCAGATGAAGGAGCATTCTAAATGCTTATTTTCATTGACTCATTTCCATTTACTCCATTAGCAAACTTTTGGGGAGCGTTTATGAAATTCCAGAGCATAGAGATTAGTGAGGAGAAGGGCGGCTCGCTGCACAGACGTACCAGATGGACCTCTGTCAGGGAGCACAGGCGACAGACACCTGCCATTAGGAGATGGTGCACTGTTTACAGTGAGCAGGGATGTAGTACTTTGCAAGAGGTTTTGCTAATGGGTGGTTTCTTTTTTTATTTTTAAAAAATTTTTAGTGTTTATTTGTGTGTGTGAGAGAGCGAGTGAGCAAGCAAGTGGGGAAAGTGCAGAGAGAGAGAGAGAGAGAGAGAGAATCTAAAGTAGGCTCTAGGCTCTGAGCTGTCAGCACAGAGCCCGACACGGGGCTTGAACTCTTAAACCAGCGAGATCATGACCTGAGCCAAAGTCGGACACTTAACCAACTGAGCCACTCAGGCGCCCCCATTTAGTGGGTGGTTTCAAACCGTGAGCTCCTGAGCATTTTCCTAGTAAAGAAACTTTTTAGGAATAGCTTTCGGGTTCAGGGCTGGGGGTGTGGATGGCCATGTTTATCGCTTAAAACGAGGCACAACCGTCTCCTGAATAGATTCATTAATATTACATGGTGCTGACACGTTCAGATAAAAATGAAGTTGTTTTGGAAACAACGCCAATTGGTTCAGGTTTCAGTCACTTGTAGGGCAGAGGGTGAGCTAGTGCCAGATGACCCTCGCGTGTCGAGTCCACTCCAGCCTGCACTTGGCAAGTTGAGGCTCCGCGGGGAACATGGTGGAAGACTCAGCAAAACCATGGGTGCAGGGTTTATCGTTCAAGCTTGGAAAGAGGGCCCCGGATAACTCCTGATGAAAGGCAGTCTCGTGTTTTGGGGTCCTCCAGGTTGAAAATGTCAGAGAGGATTTGTGTGAGGGAAGGGGGAGTGATGTGTGGAGAAAGGCCATCTTTCTACTCTCTGTGCCATTTCCGCCTGCACTGTGAGTAGAGGTCGCTGACGTCGTTGCCACTGATAACTGGAGCAGTGGTTCATCGTATAATTGAATTCATGGGGAGCACCTTCTGTTCGGTCCTCCCAAAATAGGAAAGGTCAGGTCAGCAATTCAAAAATGACCCACTTGTAAGTGATTTATAATTTGGTTGTAAACGTTTATTCTGGAATGCAGCTGAGCACATGAGATCCTAGATTGAAAAGATTTGGGAAGGGAAAAAAATAGTCGGAGGTGGGGCGGGGGGTGGGCTGGAGTGAGCACAGAGCATAAATAACGTTTCCTAATGACTCAGACAGTCCGACTTCTCCCTGAATATGAATACATGTTTACAGTTTGGCAAATGGTTTTCTGAGATTCGAAAGAAACTACGATGCAGAACTGGGGTCTTCTAGGGAAGCACAGAGCCCCCCGCCCAGTACACTCAGATCAGGGACAGGGGTTACACACCTTTGCGTCTAGTTGTGAAGGGGGCGGGGTCCCCGCAAGGAGCTCTCTGCCTGTTCTTCCGAAGTCGATCCTGGTTCTGTGTACAGGGTGTGTGATCTAAAACACCAGGGGTGAACATTTGTCTTTTCTCCAGGCAGCTGGAAAAATTGAGGTCAGTTGCATTCAAAAATTAACACACACGTGGTTGGGCCATTGAGCTCTGTTAGCGTTTCACTGGGTGTCACTAAGGCTGCGTGTTCGCAGCAGAGCCCCTGAATGAGGGTGAGGGCAGCCTTTGTGCCTTCTGTTGGCAAGTCGCTCACCTTCTCGAGCCTCCATTTTCTTGTCTCTAGAATGGGGCAGAAGATCACTACTCCCCAAGGGTTGTCTGAGAGGTGAGCATAGTAATGCACATATAGCTTCTGGCCCCCCTTGCCTGGCCCCTGTAAATAACCCTTTATTTTCATGTATTCATCCTGCAGACTTTCTGGGTGCTTGGTGTGCGGCAAAATCTAGCAGTGAGTGACACTGTCTTCGCCCCCGGATCTCTCAGACTAGAGGGAGAGGGAGGCCCGAAGCTAGGTCGACATACAGTGAAGACTGGCTCGGGGTTGCACGGAGGGCCCCTCCCTGCAGGGGTGAGTGCAGGTGAGAAGCTGGAAGGGGGAATGAGCCGCAGGGGGTGGATGGACGGGAGGTGTGCCTTCCATGCAGAGGCACGTATCCGTGCAGAAATGTGCATGCGCTCTTTCTAGAAGGCGACTCAGCCTGCTGGGAGCATAGCTGCTCAGGAACGCAAAGGATGAAGTCGGTCCGTGAGCAGAGACTGACTCTGGGCCGTTTTGCCTCAGTCTGGTGTGTGCCCTCAGGAGGGCCACTGATGCCTGTCACCTTCCCCAGCCAGGTCCCCAGCTGTGTGCCACCCACTTCCTCCAGGGAGCCTCCCTGACCATCTAGATAGGGCGAGGTGTCCTTGCTGGGGGATTCCATGGTGCTGTCACTTCACATATGTGTCGTCATGGTGGGTTCAGGTGCGTGACTGAAACCTACAGACGGGGAGCTCTGTGGGGGCGGGGCTCAAGGCTGCGTCTCCAGTCCTCAGCCTGGCTCTCCGCACATAGACCTGGGGTGACTCTGTCCCCCCGTCACAGAGCATCTCTGGCACCTAGAGCGGTAAACATTTGTTAAATGTACTAATGAAAGTTCATGTGTATGCACACATGGCTGCCGTGCATCTACATTTCTGTGGAGTCTTCCAGAATTACCCTGCACAGAACCCTTCTGAATGCCTGCCTTCGTCTAGAACTGAGCCTCCCAGTGCTCAGTCTCCTGGGTCTTCACATTGACTCAGCTAAAAACACTGACAGGCTATCTCACTCCTACAGCTCCACTAGCCAGTGACCTGTCAGAGCGTTCAGTGTGGTTTCGGTAAGCCCGTGTTTAAGATGCTATGGAAGAAATGGACCAAGCCCAGGGAAGAAGAGAAACGGGTCGGTGGGGATCGAAAATTCTTGCTACAGGCAAGAATACAGAATTGAGGGAAGGAGAGGAAAAACAGGCCCGTGACATGTCTGATGAGAGTGGCAGGAGCCCACACCTTGGGGAGTGTCTTCCCAGCTCGCTACAACACCCCTACCTGCCCCGCACCACACCCTCTAGATGGGCTCTTAGCCGCCAGACTTGGCAACGGCCGCCTTGTGGGCACCGCGGGTTAGATTGGCGTGGACTCCTGACACATACCTAGTATCTCCCTCCCAGAATTCAGCTTTAAAATCAGGAGGGTGTGGTCCGGTTTGGGGTGGTCTTCCCCGTGGAGGAGCTGCTACGAAGGAGCTCTTCCGGCTTCTGTGTGGCCGGAGGGGCAGAGAAAGCTGGTCTGCATAGAAGAACCAGGCGGGTGTGCAAAGGAACCCAGAGGGACCCGTGGCGGTTTTCAGGACTCTGTGCTGGATCCTGGTTCCCTGCTAGGTCAAGGTTGTGATGCAGCTCGTCCTCTGGGCTCCAGGAGACCCCACTGTGGCAACAATGGCCCCCTCCTGCTAAGTGAACAGAAGCTGGGTTTTGTTCTGGGCAGCTGCAGACCCCCATCTGAATAATATCTCTCAGTGCCTTCTGCTCAGGCTTGTGTAGGGCAAAACAAGGGTGTATGTACCAAAGAATGTTCCACTGGAAATAAGAAATCATGTTCTGACTGCCGAGATCAGAAAGATTATGGAGCCTTCGTCACTGGAGGGATTCAGAAAGAGGCAGTCAGTCAGTAACCCCCTACTGGATTAAGTATTTACTTACCCTGGGGTAAGGGTTAAGTGGATTTAGTATTTTGTTTCTTTTTTCTTTCTTTATGTTGTGTTTTAGTTCCGCGGTGATTGTGCATAGGATCAATAGAGTAACAGGCCAGTTTTGTTTCCTTATTTTACTGCAGAGCCTAGAAAGGAACTTGCACGATTTGGAATCTGGTATAATCTTTCGGTTAACAATGGTGACAGGACCTTGAACAATCGTCTAGGATGTGGATAAACACTTTCCGCTTACATGGCTTGCTGTAGCCTTAACGAGTGACAGCATTCAAAATTATAGGGAGCAGATTGCCCCTCCCAGGTGATTTGCAGTGTGGAAGAGTCGAGGCTATTTTGGATTCCTGCGATGGAGAGATTCAATGGAATTTCTCAGAACACTTTCCAAGTTTTGACAGATGTTTCCGGTGACACTCAGATTTTCTCCCTGTCAGTCGGCTATGTCTCATCCACCTTACTTGACTAGATAAGATTAGCAAATTATTTTCATCCTTTTTTCACCATCTACTTTGTAACAACGTTGCATAATCAAAATTTGGGCACGTCCTCGGAAGTTTTATCCGCAAGGGTCAGAAGCAAGATGCTTCTTGATGAATGTAGACTTTGCTTCCTTATTTTTCTTTTCAGAAATCGAGTCTGTTCATATTCAGTGAACATATATGAAGATGCCCTCTTTTTTAAAAAATGAATATTTATGATGCTGGGTGTGAAACACTTGGGTTTTCTGGAATGTTCTCATGCCATGCACGTGTGAGAGTTAGAGGCACACTTTGCGTGGAGAAGTGCATACGCTGCTGTGTGGTACCTAGGAAGGGCTCATAGTCTCCACCTCTGTACATTTTGTTTTCGAAAAGAATAAAATAGTTTGAAGACCATTGAAATGCTGTACTCGAGGGCAGCAGAACTCAAGGGTTCATCCAAACTCTTTGAAGTCAGCATTTTGTTTGATTAAATGCTTAACTTGCAAAACCTTTTGTATATTTATCTGATTTGCAGTGGGTGTGTTTTGAAAATTACATGTAAACGAACTTACAGAGTTAGAATTTGTTCTAAACATTCTAAAAGTCACTGAGGACTTTCAGTGTGGTGGCTGGAAGACAGAGGAAGGATCACTACTTCCTGGTGATCCAACTAGACCCCACCACCATCCAACTCTGTCTCGAGAAGCCCATGGGCCAGGCAGAGGCTCTAGAACATCACTGCATAGAATGTCAAACACTGCCTTGTGAAGGGGGTATTTGTGAATGGTTTGGAAACAGATCAAACAATAGAACCAACCATGAATGTGTATGGATCCATCCACCCATCCATCCACTCATCCACCCATCCACCCATCCATCCATCCATCCATCCATCCATCCATCCAGACATCAAACAGTTCACTGCTTCCAAAGGGCAGCAAGTGTATTCACGTCTAAGATAAACATAAATACATGGTGTGGTGACCATTTTCTAGAAAATTACATAGTGGAGAGATAAGACAGAGTCCCACACTTTCCTTGTCTCGGACCATCTCACAGATGCACGACGTGTTTCTCTTTGGTGTTCCCCTAACGAAATACCTTCAGGTATGTGGCATCACCACTGAGCAGCCTTTCACTAAGATCTCTATTGTATACATGATGTTGCATATTTTACCTTAGGGCCCGCTGATCAGCAACAGGAGAGAAGAGTGCTGAGCCACAGCAAACTTTTTTTTCTCTTCCTTTGGAGGCTTGAGGTCTGTGGCTGTAATCGGAGTTCTAATTCATGTATTTAATGCATCCTGGCCATTAAACCTTTTTGTTTTCCTCTTTCATGAAATCCTGCAGCAGCAAGGATTTTTGACTGTGTTGATGAGATGAGGTGACAAAAGGGGCACATTTCCCCACTAGTATTTTATACTTCAGGCATTCTGGTTCTTTCCAGGGGTAAAGAAAGCGTTCTGAGACGTGGGCCATTCTTCTTCCTCTGAGTAGGGTCCTAGTGGGCATATAGTGGCCTGGAATTCAAAAGAGCCTGGATTACTTTCCCGCACTGCTGTGCTTTCTGTCTGAAAGAACACTTTTCAGGGAACCTGGGGGGCTCAGTCAGTTAAGCAGCCGACTTCGGCTCAGGTCATGATTTCACGTGTGTTTAAGCCCTGCGTTGGGCTCTCTGCTGACAGCTCAGAGCCTAGAGCCTGCTTCCGATTCTGTGTCTCCCTCTCTCTCTGCCCCTCCCCTGCTCATGCTCTGTCTCTCTCAAAAACATTGTCTGTAGAAATACCCTTCTACAACTACTTCTCCCAGCTGTTTAGCTGAAGAATCTCAACGCAGTGCAGTTCATGTAGCTGTGAAGGGAGCAATGTTTCTGAAGGCCGCCTCTGCTTTTATTGATTAATATAGATCAACACGTCCTGATGACCATGGCCGTTACTTTTTTTCTTAAATAGTTTATTGTCGAGTTGGTTTCCATATAACACCCAGTGCTCATCCCCACAGGTGCCCTCCTCCATGCCCATCTCCCCCCTCCCCCCACACCCATCAGTCCTCAGTTTGTTCTCGGCATTCAAGAGTCTCTCGTGGTTTGCTTCCCTCCCTCTCCCCCACTATTTCCCCTTCTTCTCCCCCACGGTCCTCTGTTAAGTTCCTCCTAATCCTCCTATACGTGCAAACATATTTTATTTGTCCTTCTCTGCCTGTCTTATTTTTCTCATCATAACACCCTCAAGGTCCATCCATGTTGCTACACATGGCCAGATTTCATTCTTTCTCATTGCCATGTAGTATTCCATCGTATAGATGAACCACATTTTCTTGATCCATTCGTCCATTGGTGGACACTTAGGCTCTTTCCATGATTTGGCTATTGTTGAGAGTGCTGCTACAAACAGTGGGTCCATATGTCCCTATGCATCAGCACTCCTGCATCCCTTGGGTAAATTCCTAGCACTGCTATTGCTGGTCATAGGGGAATTCTATTGTTAATTTTTTGAGGAACCTCCACAGTGTTTTCCAGAGGGGCTGCACCAGCTTACATTCCCACCAACAGTGTAGGAGGGGGCCCGTTTCTCCACATCCTCGGCCCACGGCGGTTACTTTACATAATGTCGAGAACAGTTAAGATCTGGAGTCCGGACAGCAGTTTCTTGTGTGACAGATCCTGGAGCCACGGCCCCTTGTGTGGGTGAATCTAAGACTCGGGGAGGCGGTTGCACTAAAATGTCAGACACGGTTAGGTTGTTGGCGGACACCGTGTGCTCACTTCCGCCTCTCTTGCCTGCCTCCTTCTCGATCCCCACGGTTCCTGCTGAGCACGTGGGAGTCTGAGCAGCAGCCGAAGTTCCGTGTGTCTTAGAACTGATGGTCCCTGGCGGTCAGCACGCAGCCCAGAGTTACTCCGATCAGCGCCTTGGGCTCTACCTAGGGTTCTAGGTTTCTCTACTGCTTCTCGGTTCATGTGGCTCCTGCCGGTGAGGGATGTGACTTAGACAGCTGAGGACCTTTGCCACCTCGTATCAAATAGGAGGCTGGGAGGTGACAAGGTAATGGTGATGCTCTGGTGGCTCGGAGCTCTTGTCTCAGGGCTGGCACAGGGCGCCGGGACTGCCTTACTTTCTATCTAGCAGTGTCTGTGTTGCTTTGTGTTAAGAAAACACACACTACCATTTCCCTTTACATTAGACACGAGACTCTTGGGAGAATATTTTACTTTTGACATTTCCAGTCACCAGCTACGTGGTTCTTTTGCGCACCTAACACTTCCGCAGCACCAGCCGGGTGTCCTGTGGTTTAACCTGATTCTGATGTTACGATGTACATGGAGGCAGCATCAGGCCCCACTGTTAAGGGCTCAGTCCTATAAGACCACCCCCACCCCAGACAAGTCCAGCTTCTCACTGGGGCTTCTGATCTACTGGCTATAATTTGGAGGTTCCCACAGCCCCCTCCTTGGGTTTGAGTCATTTGCTAGAGTGGCTCACAGAACTCAGGAAAATCGTTTACTTACTAGATTATCAGTTTATCATAAGAGGATATAACTTAACAGCCCCGGGGAAAGACGTAAAGGGTAAGGTATGTGGGAAGGGGCTTGGAGCCTCTGCATTCCCCCCCCCCCCCGTGGTACCACCCTCCCAGCACCTCTCCCTGGAGGCTTTCCAAGCTCCAGCTCCCTCCTCCTGGGTTTGTATGGAGGACCCATGACTTAGGCAAGACTGATTAAATCATTAAGTCGTTGGCCATTGGTGCTTCATTCAACCTCTGTCCCCTTTCCCTTTCCTAGGTGTCAGGGTGGGACTGAAAGTTTCAACCCTTCTTTTTTTTTTAAGTTTATTCATTTTGAGAGAGACCATGTGCACGGGAGCATGAGCAAGGGAGGGCCAAAGACAGAGGGAGAGAGAAAATCCCAAGCAGGCCCTTCGCTGTCTGTGCAGGGCCTGATGTGGAGCTCGAACTCCCGAACCGTGGGATCATGACCTGAGCCGAAATCAGGAGTCGGACGCTCAACCGTCTGAGCCCCCCAAGCCCCTCTGGAACTTCCAACCCGTTCATCACAGGGTGGGCTCCCCTGGCAGCCAGCCCCCGTCCCCAGAAGTTCCAGAAGTCCCCTTATTACTATAAACTCAGTGTGGCTGAAAGGGGCTTCTTAGGAATGAACAACAGAAGAGACTCATTCCACCTTTGCGGCTCTTACCGCATAGGAAACTCCAAGGGGCTTCGGAGCTCTGTGCCAGACATGGCAGCAAAAACCAAATACAGCTCTTCTTCTTGTTTATTTTTTTAAAAAAATTCCAGTATAGTTAAGATACAGGGTGAGTTTTAGATGGAAAATAGAGTGATCAGCAGTTCTGTACGTTACTCTGTGCTCATCACGGTTAAGTGTACTCTTAACCCATTTCCCCGTTACCCCCAGCCCCCCAGCCCCCCTCTCTGGAGACAGTCCGTTTCTTCTGTGCAGTTAAGTCTCTGTTTTTTGGTTGGTCGGATATTTCTTATCGTATGTTACAGCATCACATATAATCGTAAAAGATTTCAGAGGCAATCAGGGAAATATGAATGTCTTCTGTTTATTAAATTATTTTGCAGGAATACTGTTATTTTTCTTGGGTTTAATAATACTCGTGTGGTTATACAGGAGAACGTCCTGAGTCGTAAGAGATAATAAAGTATTGAGGCATCAAGTGTTCTTATGTCTGTAATGTACTTTCAGGCAGTTCCACAAAAATGAGGGACAGGCAGATGCGATGACAGGTGGACCAGATGGGGCAAAATTTTAATACTTGGTGAGTTGAAATAATAGATCTGTGTGTTGGTCAGTGGGCTGTCTTCTCAGCCTTCCTGTCAATGGGAACGTTTTCAGAATGAAAAATGCCATTGTTCCAGCCAATGGCATAGCGTGGGTCAGGCCTAAAAGGGTCAGTTTAGAGTTACTGCCTTGGGCCACAGAGAAGGCAGGAGTGTGTGACATTGGGCAGGTTGTCTCAGAGAGAGGGCGGAAGTTCTTCAAAGACAGCAGAGACCCGGCTTCTGGCCGTGCTCGGCATATTCAGTGCCGCCTTCCAGATGGGACCCAGCCTAAGCGTTGGGGTCTGAATGTTCGCATCCCCCACCCCCTGGGGTCACAGGCGGAAATCCTAGCCCCCAGTGTGATGATGGAGGGAGAGGTGGGGCCATTGGGAGGTGGTGAGCTCACGAAGCAGAGGCCTCTTGAATGGGGTTAGTTCCTTTTTAAGAAGAGAGCAGAGAGCCAGCTTGTTCTCTGTACCATGTGAGGTATAGGACACAGCACAGAAGAGGGCTGTCACCAGAGCCCAGTCACCCTGTCCCTGCGCTCAGGGTCCCGGTCTCTAGACTGTGAGAAGTACATCTGTGTTGTTTCCAGGCCACTCAGTCTGTGGGAGTCTGTCATGGCGGCTGGATGGAGTGAGGCAGGGAGGCTGCGTTTGCCTTGGTTTCCCTTCACCACCTCTGGCCGCCACATTGCCATCCCTCAGACTTGCTCATCACCCGGACATGTTTATGACGTAGAATGTGGTGACAGTTTTGTGGGCGTTACCCATCTCCACGCTCCTCAGGTTGTATCCGTTCGACACGTACAGCCTTGTGTCGGTCAGACTTTAATAAAGTGGCATTTAAAAAAAATGACATGCTTTTTGCCATGTGGGGGACATGTCTCAGGTTCCCGGCTTCTTTTGTTGAAGAACACCTATTTTTTCAGAGATTTAGATTTCTAGCCCGTTCCTCTAAATGCTTTTACCTTTGTACCCTATAAAATAAAAATGTGCTTGAATTTGCACTGGAGTCCGTGAAACAGGCTGTTTTCAGTGGATCCGTTGGCCTGTAGTGTAGACTGCGTTTCCAGTGTTGAGTCTCCAGAATGGTGGCGGCTCACTTCTTGTCGTATCTTACATCTCTCCCGGCCAACTCTGATTTACTCTTAGCACTCTGCCTTTCCTCTTGGCTCCCAGGGATTAGGGGGAGACCATAGGGGAGGCCATTTTTTTTTTTAATTTTTTGAGAGATGGTCCCAAGGAAATTGCTCTATCAGCAGCTACTTGGAGAGAAAGTGAGTTTCCTGGTTTCCCTCATTCAGCAGACACGCTATAGGCGATGAGGAGTCACCATTTGCCGTTCCTGGTGGAGTTCACCTCAGGGGTCCCTAGAAAGGCATTATTATTGCTGTTTGGATAGAGGAATGAAGGCACAGAATCATGAACAGACCACACAAGGATAATATGTCTTTTGCCTCAAGGTGAGTATGTTAGTATTGGAGGCAGTCTGGTAAGTTATGAGGATTCCTGTGTTAAAAAAGGGGAAGATATGGAGCGCCTCTCAGTTAAGCTGGAGCTCTTGGTTTTGGCTCAGGTCCTGATCTCACGATCCTGAGATGGAGCCCTGTATCTGGCTCTGTGCTGAGCATGGAGCCTGCTTGGGATTCTCTGTCTCTATCCCGCCCCCTGCTTGTGCGCTCACATGCCTGTGTTCTCTCTCTCTCAAAATAAATAAACCTTTTAGAAAACAAAGAAGACCTTCACCTTAGGCATAGGAAAAAGGGAGACCCTTTTGCAATGAAATAGAGAATGCACAGAGGCAGGCCGCCTGGGTGGCTCAGCTGGTTGAACATCCAACTTCGGCTCAGGTCATGATCTTGCAGTTTGTGGGTTCGAGCCTCGCATCGAGATCTGTGCTGGCAGCTCAGAGCCTGGAGCCTGCTTCCCATTCTGTGTCTCCCTCTTTCTCTCTGCCCCTCCCCTGCTCATGCTGTCTCTGTCTCTCAAAAATAAATGTTTAAAAAATGTTTTTAAAAAAGCACAGAGGCTACACTGTATGAAAGAGGAAGTATTTACCATGCTGGGAGTGGAAATGATTGATTGGTTTCAGAATAAAGTAGGTGCCAGGTCAGAGGAAGGGGTACTGTACAGAAGGAAGGCAGGAGCGGGGTTTGAATTTTAGACTGTTTCCGCGAGAAGCACGCGTGGCAGGTGCTAAACCCAAGGAGGAGAGACAACAGCTACCTTGTAAAGTGGCTAAGAGTGTTTGATGAATATCAAATGAACATTAGCGCTCACGTCTGTTGGCTGTACGCGCAGAAGTGGAGGTGCGGGGCTGTATCAGACAGCGAACTCAGAGATCGCTCTGTCCCTCGTCCATCTTGATGAAACAGTTGGTCATGTCGGGAGGCCCATGTGGCAAAGAGCTGCAGGTGGCCTTTTATAGTCGAGGGCGGCGCCCTGCCAACAGCCACCAAAAGACTGAAGCTCTCAGTCCGTCAGCTGCTAGCAACTGAATGCTCCCCGCAGTCCCGCCAGTGGAAAAGCGAGTCCTTCCCCGATTGAACTCCTAGAGGCGAACCAGCTCCACTAGCATCTTGCTTTCATCTTCATGTGCCGAAGGCAGTGGATAAAGCAGTCTATCATGAGGGGAAAGAAACAGAAGCAGGCAAGAGGCTGTGTCTTAATTTCCATCTTGGCTCTGGGTTATTCTTGACCAGGCCCCTTACCCAGCCGGGCCATCCCTTACCTTTTATGTGCAGTGAAGGCATTTGGCTAGATTACCTCCTGAACCCCTGTCTACCAGCATAACATTGTAATGAGTCTAAGATTTATCTGTGACATCCGGGGAACTCCTCTACTCTGCAAATGGATGTTGAGAGGTAAAAAGAAAATCAGCCCCGTCTGAATCACCTCTACGGTGTGTGGTGGGCAGAGCTTTCAACTTGATTCTCTGGTGATGGAGTTACGGGAAAGAGAAACGCATGGATTAAAGAGTGTCTTTCTCCCTTTTATCTTTGGCACTACTGACCAAAAATACCCTGACAAAATCTCTGATTAATTCTGTTGAATGATAAAATACGGTCAATTAGTGTTTGCATGTCTAAGCTCTGAAAACAAGAGAAATAGCAATCTGAATTTCTAGGGAAATCCTGAAAGAATCCAAGGATTACTTTTGAGCCACGGGAACGCCTGTCTTCGGGTTACACCTTTGAGGGAGTAGAGGGAGCATGCTGGAGACCTGAAATGAGTTCTGTTGTAGCTGTAAGATGGTTACGAATATCTTGAAAAAGAAATAGTGCCATCGTTGTAGCCACCTGGGGGCTCCGTGGCTCTATGTGGCAAGCAGCTCTGTGGACGTGGCTTCCGTAGACTGACTCTGGCCTCCAGCCATTCTTAGAAGGGAGAGAGAGCACAGAAGTGGAGAAAGTTTGAAAGGCTGTTGACGGGACCAGTTCTGGGGAGTTGCCTCTTCGAGAATAGCTGTACGGCAAGCTCCTGCCCCCTTCCCTCCCAGATGTGGAGAGCTTGATCTCACCCCTGGAAGGTTCTGATGCACAGAGCTGTCCCTCGGAGCATCTTCTCAAGTGTTGGACTGGGAGGGACTCAGCCATTCCTCTGTGCCCCTGCAGTGGGCCGTAACCTTGATGTCTTGGGGCAAAGCTAGCCACGATTGGGCTTTTGGTTTTCTATCCCAGTGCCAAGAGGCGTCACGGCTTCCCACCCAGCCAGCTCCAGACGTTAGAAGGCTGGTGTGAAGACTACTGAGCAGTCCGTTCACAGGACTGCGGTGCTTGTGCGTGGTTCTCAGGATCCCACTGAAGTCTGTGAGCTTTTCAGAAGAGAATTCCCCCGACGTCCTCTAGGATTCCATCCATTTAAAGTTCACAAATTGGCACAGCTACTCTGTGGTGATAAAAGCCAGAAGAGGGGTTACATGTAGGGTATGGGCGCTGGGAAGGGAGCCCTCTTTCTGGCATGGTGATAATATTCTGTCTGGTGGTCTGGACGGGGGGCTGTGTGTAAGTCAAAGGGGATGCGTGTAGGTAAAAAGTCATCAGTTGCTTCGCTGTATCGTGCATACCTCAGTTGAAAAATCGCTTTATAAAAGGTGGTTGTCTGGGACGGGGATTCCTCCATGTAGAGATGTGGGTCACTGGGTGAATCGGGTGGTTTATGGAGGTTGGTGACCCCGTAGGACCCGTGGCTCCGGGTCCTTTGCTGTCCTTGCCATTGCTGTTCCATTGAAGTCCTGAACGGCAGAGTCACTGTCAAACATAGCCCGTTTGTTTTGCGCAGTTAGATGTTTGTAAATAGATGCACATCGCATTTCCCCTTTACATAGGAAGCTGTGTTCTCTTTTTGTAGATTCAACTCACTGATGTATGTCCTGCTTTAGTATGCTGGGATCCTGAACGGGGGTACGCTCAGAGAAAACCCCAGGTTTTGGCTCCTTAACGGCAAGGCCACGAAAGCCGTGGTGAAAATAACCAGGGCTTTGTGTATGGCCCTCCCTCTGTACCATTCCTTGCCATTATTTTCTTACTTCCCAGTTTTCTCCGAGAAGATAGCAAAGGAGGTAGAAGAATGGTAAAGCATAGTTGGCTCACTTAGAAGTTTTGTCCATGTTGTGAGTTTTTATGAAAGCAGTAGCCTGAACTTTAAGATCGGAGGGTTTCTCTTTGCTTAAATTTCCATGCTTTTTACTAATTCCAGATAGTCCAGCCAACTTACTGTTGGCTACGATTTTGAACACCATCCTCTCCGTTGCTTTCAGTCTTCGGATGATTGCAAGTGCAAAGTGGATGTTCATCTGAAAAATTACAGCCCACCAGCTTATAAATTTAAATTAAAAAAAAAAGCAAAGTAAATTTAGTCCTTAGAACCATACCTTTAATATAATGGGAGAGAATGAAGGATTCATTTTCTGCACCGAGAGCTGTGAAGGGTTCTGGTGTGAGGACTTTTGAGTTGGAGACCCCATTCAGGGCCTGGAAGTGGGACTCAGGAGTGAGGACCTGCGGAGAGCAGGGGCCAGACTGCGGATTGGACCGAATGGTGTCCGGGTCCTGGGCAGGGTGGGGTCTGACCGCATTTCCAGAGCACATGGAGGTCATCTCTGGCCTTGATTCGATTCTCTGCTTTCTTTCATCCTGCTCCGATGGAGCGAGTGGCCTGGAGTTGGGTGTGACATGCTGTGTCCCACTGGAACACAATCGTGTTAGGCGTTCGTGGCCTTGGCTTGTGGCCGAGACGGTGGGTGCACAGCGTCAGTTCTTCATCCAAGGGAGTTCAGATATGTCCAGGCAATAAAACTGGTTCATGCTTTATCTTTCAAATTAAAAGCGGCCTCCGCCAGGGGCGCCTGAGTGGTTCAATCCGTTAAGCGTCTGACTTCAGCTCAGGTCGTGACCTCACAGTTCATGAGTTCGAGCCCCACATTGGGCTCTGCACGGACAGCTCAGAGCCTGGAGCCTGCTTTGGATTCTGCGTCTCCCTCTCCCTCAGCCCCTACCTGGCTCGCGCTCTGTCTGTCTCTCAAAAATAGGTAAACGTTAAAAAAGTGGTCTCTGCCCACATGAGCTTCCCTAAGTGAGGTTTCAGAGACACATTCCCCAGGGAATGGGGATTCCTAGTCCTCATTTTCTAAGACCTTTTTGAGGGTCGTGTTTCCATTATATTCACTAGTAGATCTTTTCTGTGCACTTGAGTTCCTTACTCCCTAAAGGAGGGCTTCACAAATCCACTTACAGAATCCAGATCATTTCCCTGATAATAATTACCCACTAAATGGGTTGTACTGTTGGATTTTGTAGCTCAGATGCGTTTAACTTGCCTTAAGTGAAAAGTAGCATTAGACAAGAAAAAAATAATTTTTAATAGAAATATTTTAATGAGCTATTTTTAAAATACATTCTCATTGGAGTAAGATATCCACAATGAGAAATGAATGTGAGTTGTAAGCATACAGTTTGATGGAATTTTACAAAAGAGATAGACTCCTCTTTCCTGTATCCAGATCATGAAATAGAAATTATGGGCATATAGGCTGTCTATTTTTTATTTTTCTTATTAAAAAATCTTTTTAATGTTTTTATTTATTTCTGAGAGAGAGAGAGAGAGAGAGAGAGAGAGAGAGAGACAGCATGAGCAGGGGAGGGTCAGAGAGAGAGGGAGATACAGAATCTGAAACAGGCTCCAGGCTCTGAGCTAGCTGTCAGCACAAACCCCGACATGGGGCTCGAACCCATGAACCGTGAGATCATGACCTGAGCCGAAGTCGGACACTTAACTGACTGAGCCACCCAGGCACCCCCAGGCTGTTTATTTTTGACACCCATGTAGGAGCTCTGCGTAGTTAATTTTAAAATGATCAACAAAAGCCAGAGGCTTTCACTCGGATGCTAAAGTAGCTAGCTTCCTATAGAGGCAAAAGCTGTTTCAATGAAAATCTAGCTGTGTCCTGTCCTTGATAAGGAAACTCCGTCTGCACAGGTATTTTGTTGCAATGATCAAGGTATCTTTCATGCATTGTAATGTGTGCATCATGTCAAAAATGGGAGCATGTCACCTCCTGCTCCTTAGAAACTAGGTTTACCTTATAATTTTAACGTCCCTTTGAAAGAACTATCTTCCAGTTCGCTGGGTGGCACTGTCCATATCTGTTTCTGCCTGAGTGTCTGCCTGGTTTACTAGATCCTTAACATTTTATCATAGTTATTTTAAAGTTCCTGTCTTTGAGTTTTTTTTTTTTTTTTAATTTATTTTAAGAGAGAGAGAGAGCATGTGTGTGTGTGGGCACAAGCAGGGGAGGGTCAGAGAGAGAGGGAGAGGGAGAATCCCATGTAGGCGCCAAGTTCAGGGCAGAGCCCAACTCCAGGCTCCATCTCACAGCCACGAGATCCTGATACCAAGAGTCGGGACACTTAACAGGATCACCCGGCTGCCCCTAAGGTTCTGGTCTTTAAGGAACCAATGTCCGGTAGTCTTTGTATATGATTGTATTGATGGTTTTGTTTCTTGACAATGGGTAGGTTTCCTGACTTGCTTTATTGTGTGTCCCATAATATTTGGCCACTGGATGCTGCATGCACATGGACAGAAAGCACTGTTAATATTATTGGTGGCCCAGGCACACATCTTTTGGTATCAGGCCATTAATGTGGGAGGTTGAGTCAGTCTAGCTGAGTTCAGGTTTTCTTGGGCTTTCCACTTCACCCCTCCCTCAGGTCTTTCCCTGTATCCTGGGGTCAAGAGAATTTTCTGTTTCACCCGCAGAGGGAGCTATCTTTGCTCCTACTCCTAGCCCAGAAGCAGTAGATCTTTTCCCTTGGGCCTGGAGTAGAGGAGTTGGCTGCCCAGAAGCTTAAGACTTGTGCTTTGTAAGAGAGCAGATTTGGGGAAGTGGACAGGGTGCCAGGCCTGTCTCCCAGCAGCCCCATCACCTGCCACAGATCTGTGCTGCCCTGAACGGCTCCTGATGGCACTGATCTTCCCCTCACCCCAATCCTTCTAATGAGCAGGTGGGGAAAGGCTGGGGGTGTGGGGAGAGCTTGGGGACTGGGTGCAAATTCCCTTTGTGCCTGAGACTGTTAGCTCTTGTGAATGAATACACTAGGGTATACTGTGACTTTAAGAATTCATTAAAAATTTAACTGATTTCTTCTTATCCACTGCTGTGGAAACCTCCTCTTTCTTCCATGCTCTGCCAAAGGTGAAACACATGGTGTGTTTCATCTCAACTCGGGGAGGCACTTGTCACTCTTCCGGAATTCCGTGTACATGTTTGCCCTGTGACCTCTGCTCTCCAATGGGTTCAATGAATATTATAATTTTTTAGATTATTCAGCTCTTATTGTTTGGGTAGAATAACATTCTCTTGAATCTTTCTACATACGAAGGCAAATCAGTCCTTGGTTTTAAGTTTTAAATTAGTATAAATGACGTATTTGTTTTTGGTATTGGTAAATAGTGCCAACTTACTGATAGTAAGAGGTCTCAAGTATTCTCACTCCCTGGGGCCCAGGTTAGCCTAGTGAAGACCGAGATACCTGTTTCAGGAACCATTATTGATCTTCAGATAATTGTATGTAAAAGGGAAGCAAAGTGACATCTCTATCTCAGCGCGAAGGCGTAAGCTTTTTTACTGGTTAGGTTTTTATAGATTATCGTCCCGTCCATATCCTAATATCTTTGCCAGCGTCTCACAGTCCGTGCCTGTCATTATAAAAACCCATATCTCAGAACAAGAGAGGAGGAGGTGAGCAAGCATTGGGTGCTTTTCCTCGTGAGTCCCATCCAGTGCCGCTGTCTTCTTTGCAGACTCTGCCATTTCGTGGTAACAGTATCTGCCACTTAGCATTTAGCAGTCTCTACCCCTTCTCCCATCTGGCCTCACGAATTCAGCGGTTTACAGCATTTGGCACCAGCTACCTTCCCTACATCAAAACAAGACTCAAGTCTATGCCGCCTTGAATGGCTCTTGAGGTCTCTGGCCATGCCCCCGATCTTTCTAGCGAGCTGGGGGGCGTGGGAGGGAAGGCTCCCTTTTTGCAGAAAGGGGAAAAATAAAAAAATCCCACCTTAATATATAGTAAGTGACAGCAAAAAGCCTTATATGAATTTGAATGCCACTCGTGTGAGGACCCAGCCTTAGGGGCGTTTTAGAAAGTGGTATCTTTGATCAGGGCTTTTTGCCAGGGTACAGAGAGTAGCTGAATGAAGACCAGTGGATGAAGATGGTTTAGGATGCCCATTCTGTTAAAAATTCAACAGATTTGTGATTTTGTGATTCAAAATCACAAAAATTCTGTGATTTACCTTTTTGATTTTAAAAAAAGATACGTAGAAAATTAAGGCTGTCCGTCTGTGGGTCTCTGCTCCTGCCATGCGTACAGTGAAGATAATCCCAGCCGGTCTGATCAGCTCCCTGCTTATGCTTGCCCAGTATCCTCAAAGTCAGAGCTTTTCCTGTGAATTGGAAGACATCGGTTATTTTATATTTCCACCCAAGTGCCCTGCTCTGGAGTCCTGTGATGCCTTGGAAAAGCAAGTTTGAGATTCCGTCATGGAGGCAAAGAGCTTTTCAAAGTGTTGGGAGAAGGGAAGTGATCTTTCCTTCTGGAAAATCTCTGAAATAGGCCGGAGGCTGGACTGAAAGCATTGCCTGGCTGGGAGGCCAAGTGCTGTGATTTAGGCAAGAAAGGTGATGACTGAGGCCAGGGGAACGGGTGTGCAGAAGGTGGGGTGAGTGAGGCGAGCACAGCTGGGCACAGAAGCGATAACATTAGAGGCTGATGGCATAGGGTGAGTGCACGAGAGGGGTGAGGAGGGGATTGATGTGGCCACTGGCTGATCTTGAGATAGTAGCATCCCATTAATTGGTGGGAGATGGTTTCCAGAATTCAGGAGAGAGGTTCTGGTTGACTACCCTTATCAAAGTACAGGTGACAGGTGATAAATGAAGCCGTGAGTCAATGCTGTGGCTCCCATTGATTGGTTGGGGTTCTTGTTCACAAACAAAAACTAGCCCATCTATTAATCATGTGCAAAAAGGTAATTTTTGGAGAGCAACTGAAGACCCGTGTGCACTGTGGGAGAGCAAATGGCCAGGCCTGCTAAAGGGACATGATGTTGGGGACATAGAAGGATAAGAAGCAGTGACCACAGCAAGTCCATAGCTCAGAAGAAAGCCCGCAGCCGACCAGCCTGATCTCCAGTTGGTCCCTCTGTCTTTGCTTTGCTTGCTCGAGATGCACAGGCAGATGATTGGCTCAGTCTGGGTCACATGGTTCCTCTGGAGGTAGGGTGGCAGGTAGGTAGGAGGTAGGGTGTTGAGGAATCTTGTGGCCCTGGCTGAGCTGGGGGGAAGCTGCTGTAAAGAGGCAGGCTCAGAATATTGTTTTCTGGCTGGATTATATGCAGTGGGATTTTGCCCCTAGGTGGGTTTTCGGGACTTCAATAGTCAGAGGGGATAAATGCTGGGAAACAACAAAAGAAAGGAAGGTGTGATCAACAACAAAAAAATTGGGCTAAAAAATGGATGGGGGGACAGACCTATGGATGTAAAGGAGTTGGTGTTGGAAAATGGAAGAGAGTCGGAAAGACAAAAGGGTGACCAAAGAATATAAGGTCACAGAAACGAGGAAAGGGAAAAGTGAGGAGAAAGCAGGACTGGTGAACGATATCAGATGCAACATAGCAGTTAAGGAAGATGAGGAATAAAAAGCATCTGTTTGCTGTATTAGTAGAGTGTTGGCTCTCTGTGCGTGCGCTCTCCGTTACCCACCGTAGAATTGGAACGGCCAGCAAATCTCTTCCTCCCCTTCCTTGTTATGGAGCTTCAGTTTCTTTCCACTTGCTGGGATCGAAGAGTGGCCGGTGGCTGGTGCTTAGAGCATCAGGCTAAGTAAATAACTACTACTTCCTGTCTAATGGGCTTAGACATGAATGTAATTAGGCATCGCTGGGAACTTTGTGAATCCCCGGTGCAGAGAAGAGGTGAAGCCTCCGCTGGTGTGAGAGATGTCTTCTTCCCACAGAATAATGGGGAGCGTGCATCACAGAGATGTGGGGAGCGTGCCCGCCCCCACGGAGAGATGTCACAGTCATTGCTCCACTCAGATGACACCTCTGGGTTCTCTCACACGCGAGCCTCTTAGAGAAATCGGCGGGAATCCTGTTTGGAAGGAGGGCTCAACTTGAGCTGAGCTCTTGGGACCCGACACTTTCTGAACCTGGGGAGAGTGTGATAAACTCCAAGGAGGGGAGGGGGTGACTGGGAAGTTACAGGAACCATCAAAAGCTCAAAGGTCTAAGGTCACAGTGCCCCCCATTTTTTTAAATTAAAAAACATTTTAATTTTCAGAATTTTTTATGAAATTGAGGCAGTGGCCCTGGGGGACAACATAAAATAATTACTCTCGCCCGACTTTCTGAAGCTGCTAGAGATAAGCACTGTCTATACATTGGTGTGAGCCTAGCCGGTCTCTGATAGGCAACCCCTGCAGACACATACATTCACACCTGTATGTTTTTGCCTGAATGGGATCACAGTTTGCATGCTGTTCTGCAGATGGCTTTTTTTCACTCAGTAAGACACATACACATAATGTTGTATCTTTGATATCAGGCATACAGTGAAATAGCGGTATGTGAATACTGAACTTCTTTTTCCATTTAACTGTTTGGGCCTTGGGAGAAGGTGACACAGAAACGGGGGTGATGGGCATGGAGGAGGGCACTTGTGGGGATGAGCACTGGGTGTTATATGGAATCTAACTTGACAGTAAACTATTTAAAATAATAAAATATAGTATATAAAAAAAGGAAAAGGCAAGAAAATACAGAGGTTCAGGCAAAGAAAACAGGAATGAAATACGATGTCCATGGTCCCACTCCGTTCGCTGGCCACTTAGGAGGTCTCGGCCCCCGTAGACTTGCGCCTTGTGTGCTGATCTGCCCCCACAGGGCACGAGCCTCCCATTCAGGGACAGATTCCCAAGCGCCTTCATTTGATAGTCTCCCCGAGGAGGCAGCAGGCAGATGTGATTTTGACGAAATCGGACCGAACTCCTCACCTAAGAGGTATGTGTCCCCTGTTTGCAACGAGCTGTCATTCATTCGAGTTTCTCCCTGGTGCGGGATGATTCGTTTTGTTCCAGAGTTTAACATTATTAAAATTTTCACAGTCACTGTCCTCGCACATTGGTCTTGTAGATTTGTCTTTGGATTTTCTGTGAGATCGCCACTGGGAAATGCAGTTGCCGGGCTGGAGGGAGTGCACATTGGTATTACCGAGAAGATACTCTCACTACAAAATGCCTTCCGAAAAGTGTATACTGATTTCCGACACGTGCCTACCTCCTTATGAACTGGATGGACCCCAAGCTTACTTTTCATTATTTTTCTCCACTCGCCACTGCTAGGAATCCTTTGACAGCTGCCGCATTGTGCTCGCGATTTAGCGTAGGCAGTTGGAACAGTTAGGGAAATGAACTGTTCTCTTTCCCTGCACCTTATATGGCTGTAGCTGAGGTGCTGAGTCCCCGTGAGCATGCCTTCCTCTCATTGTGGTAACTATGGTATTTCTGCCCCTCGTGGATCCTCCTGATATTTCATTTATTCTTCGCAGCACATTAGGACCTTTTTTTTGTAGAAACGCTTTTTATGTGAGCTGTTGTGATCTTGCATCAGAAATCTGTTACTGGGAAAAATGTATGGATTGAAAGGCTCGTAGCAGAATTGGCTGGGAAGAGGTGAGGGATGTGTCTTTAAAGCCACGATACAGCCACCGTCACCGAATGATTATTTAACGTGACTCTCCCCCATCAAACTGACCCCAGTAGGTCTGCAGAGGGGAGGGGTTGTTGTGCTGTGCGTTTTTGCCCCCTGAGATCTGGGATAGTACTTGACACACGGTCTGTGTTCACAACCTATTTGTGGCATAAACTCATCGATTAACGGAAGCATTGTGGGTTTTAAAAAACCAATTATACCACAGGTTGGACACCAAATAATTATTAACAGCTACGGCAGTGGTCAGGTTGATATCCACCGCTAATTATACCGGTGCTGCTATTGCTCAGACTATTTTTAGAACCTCTTTACGGGAGTTTCCTTTGTAAATTGTGTCGAAATTGTTTTGATTATCTGTGGGGTGGCAAATCATAACCTTTGAGTTATGATTTTATTTTGACAGCTTTAAGGAGGTCTAGTTGATACACAAAAACCCTCACACAATAGGGTTTTTTTTATTTTAATGTTTATTTTAGAGAGAGAGAGAGAGAGAGAGAGAGAGAGCAAGCACAAGTGGGGGAGGGGCAGAGAGAGAGGGAGACACAGAATCTGAAACAGGCTCCAGGCTCTGAGCTGTCAGGACAGAGCCCGACACAGGGCTTGAACTCATGAACCACAAGATGACCTGAGCCGAAGTCTGATGCTTAACTGACTGAGCCACCCAGGCACCCCATAGTCTCATTAAATTCTTAACTACTTTGTTCTTTAGGGCTCAGGCAATGCACAAATCGTATCTAGTTAGCAAAACACATGTAGATTTGACCAATATATTTATGTGTCATTTTCCAGTCGTTATTTTTCCTAAGTTTACAAATTTTTTTTAAAGTTGGTTTATTTTTCTAAAATGTGTGTTTATTTTTGAGACAGAGAGAGACAGAGCTTGAGGCAGGGAGAGGCAGAGAGAGAGGGAGACACAGAATTGGAAGCAGGCCCCAGGCTCTGAGCTGTCAGCACAGAGCCTGATGCGGGGCTTGAACCCATCAACTGTGAGATCATGACCTGAGCCGAAGTCGGATGCTTAACCGGCTGAGCCGCGCAGGCGCCCCTGAGTTTACATTTTTTAATTGTTTCAGTTGTGTAGATATGATAAGAGGGGTGAGTGGTGGTTCATTAAAGTACAGAAGCATGGATAAAAGAGGAACATATTACATTTTAGGATAACCTCTCAAATTTAAAGAATGCTGAGGACTCCAGGCTCAGATGGTGAATCAGTGTGTATCTGTTAATGTGATAACTTTGCATAAGTCGGGGAAAGGAAGAGTCAAAGATGAATCTCAACCAATAGCTAAAAATGGAAATTTATTGAGTAATTAATCCCTTTGCCTCTAGGCACAAGGGTGTGTGATAAAAATTTACAAATGCCAAGTTTTTAAAAAAATTAAGTTCACTTTGAAGTTTTTCCTTTGAGGTTTCCTCCATAGCGCCGCCCTCTTTTTTTTTAAGCTTCCTGAGTTGGACACTTGCTTCAACCATTTCTAGACTCTATTCTAATAAACGTATACAGTGTTCTGAGTATTAGTCTAATTACGTTCCATATCTTGGTTACGTGGCGCTTATATTGGCTTTCAGTTCTAAATCTTTACTAATTTCCATGTGGTTTCCAGTTTGCACTTTAGTGTCTGGACCAAGGCTTGCACATCTGGGGATAACAGTTTGAGGCTCATGCCCTTAGAAGTGTTGCTTAGGGGCTCCAGATCCTTCAGGGTGACTTTCTCCCTTGGTCTGGAGCAGGCATCCCAAGTTCTTGTAAGTCAGTTTCCAGCAAAGCGCTGACCTCTTGTAAACCAAGCATCAGAAAAGCAGATACAGCTTTCCAGGATGCCGGGGGCAGAATTTTGCTGCCTATGGCAGAGAAGAGATCAAAGCTATGGAAGCGTCGTCAGTGCCTCCCTCACAGCTGAAACAAGTACACATTGTACCATTGTGAGGCGCTTGTAAAGCTAGCTGCAAAGTTAATGGTAAATTATGCTCTTATGATCCTGGAGGGAACAGAAAGAACTGTGGCAGAATCCCTTAGTTAAGAGCACTGTTGGAACTTTATTAATATCAGCAGCGGTAACTGATGTAGCTGGGAGAACCTTTGCTATCGGGGTGCACGCTCAGAAGCATTGGCCGTAACTGGGATGAACCCACCGATGTATAAAGTATCAAGTTGTGTGATTGCCTGTGTATGTGAGGGACAAAGGCCGGGTGGATTTTTGTTGTTCTGTTTATAATTGAAACTCCATGGGAGGGGAGGAGGGTTTCCATTAGGTTAATGATAGTGTTGTGAACGCTGATGCAGACCGGAAGGTGGGGATTCAGGGTCAGTACCAAGGGAACACCAGTGAAATGTGCAAATGGGCATTGGTATCTGAGTAAAAAGTCTTTGCTCTAGACAACTGTACTGCAAGCAGCCTTCTTCACGGAGCACAAACCGAGGTTCATGCTACGCACCTGCACATTGTGATTTAGTACGAAGGAAGTAGGGAAAATTACCGATTCACAACTACCCACATTATGGATGATAAATGGACTCATTTTCAGAGAACGTTTAAAAAGAAGTAAGCCGCAAGTATAAAGCTGTTTTTCCATTATGATTGTCACTGACTATTGAAAGGAAGACTGTTTTCTTTTACTTCTTGATGTGATACTGAACTTTTCCTCTAGCTTTATTGAGATGCACTTGACATAAAGCCTTGTGTAAGTTTAAGGTGCACAACAGGATGATTTGATACACACATATATTGTGAAATGATCACAGTAAGGTTAATTAGCACATCCATCACCTCACATAATTACAACTTTGTGTGTGTGTGGTGACATTTCAGGTCCACTCTCCTAGCAGCTTTCGAGTATGTAATACAGTCTTGTTAACTGTTGGCATCTTGCTGAATATTCGATCCTCAGAATTTCTCATCTTGTGACTGGAAGTTTGTGCCCTTTGGCTGACATCTCCCTGCCCCTGGCAACCACCATTCTACTTTGTTTCTGTGACTTTGGATTTTGACACAGGGATGAGGTAAAATGTTTCTTTTTGCAAACAGTAGTGCCTGGGAAAAACCCGTACCTATGATTTCAGGTCCATCACTCAGGCTGCCGTATCCTGCGGATTTACTCAACATTTTGAATAGCCTCCACCTGCCACTTGGGGGCCAGCATAGGATAGCTTTTAATGTTGAGGATGGATTATCAGGATTTCTTAAGGAGACTGAACTCTAGCACATACAACCTGATTGCTAAACGTTCGACACTTTCCCAGCAATCACGGGGTTCCTTTAAGAGTTGGAGTAAGAGATCTGGGACCACACAGGTTTGCCGAAGAAATACTTGACGGAGCGACTTTGCCCTGGTATGGCAGAGCCTGGATAGGAGTCTGTGTCCCACACTCTGAACTCTGGCTGCTAAGGGGTACTGGCTGTCCAGTTGATGTAGTATCTTTAAAGCAAGGATTTTCTCTCTGTCTTTCTCTGTCTTTTTTTCTCTCTCTGCTCCTCCCTCTCCTTCTTTCTCTCTCTCTCTCTCCCCCCTCCATCCCTCTCTGTTTCTCTTTCTCTCTCTCTCTTTCTTTAAGTACCCTCAGTGTGGGGCTTGAACTCACAACTTTGAGATCATGACTTGAGCTGAGTCAAGAGTTGGATGCTTCACCGTCTGAGGCACCCAGGTGCCCCCAAAGATTTTTTTAGTGAGACACATCTTGATAAAATTCAGAATCCGTCTTCAGTTTGAATACCCAGGACTGTCTGTGACAAAGCCATCCTACTCTTGCTGGCACTCAAAATGGCCTATAATTTTGTTTGGACTTTGTAATACAAATAGAAATAAAAATCAAGGAAAGATACCCAGTAAACCTGGTTCAAGCTGTCTGCCTTGGAATCAAATATGTTCATGAATAGTTGCAAAGAGGACCTTCCATCGAGGTGAAATCATTATTATTTGCACTTAAAATGTTTTCACTCGTATGTGGAACTTGAGAAACTTAACAGAAGACCATGGGGGAAGGGAAGGGCCAAAAGTAGTTTCAAACAGAGACAGGGCAAACCGTAGGAGACTCTTAAATACAGAGAACAAACTGAGCGTTGATGGGGGTGTGGGGAGAGAGGGGAAAATGAGTGATGGGCACTGAGGAGGGCACTTGCTGGGAGGAGCGCTGGGTGTTGTATGTAAATAATGAATCACGGGAATCTACCCCCAAAACCAAGAGCACACTGTACACACTGTATGTTAGCCAACTTGACAATAAATTATAGTTTAAAAAATAGAAATAAAAATACATGTGTTCTTAGTTAACATTTTTGGATGAACCCTTTAAAATAGTTTACTGAAGACCAGTGGCCCATGTGGCAATGCCCCTTAGTGGTCAGGGGAGATGGAGAATTTGGAAAGCACGCTTCTGAGGTACTTCCTGGTGAGCATTGCTGTGAAAGTGTGTCGGACAGTGGTGATCACTGAACCGTGTGCCCAGCATGGTGCCTAGGGTGCGTGGAGCATTAGGAAGTGCAAGTTCATTTGGAAATGGTGGACGTTACTGATGAAGTAGAGTATGAGAGCCTGTGTTCAAAGCTTATTTCTCCTCTTGCTCAATTGTGTGGTCTGGAATTCATCACTTAGCTCTTCGTGGCTTATTTGACCACCTGTGGAATAGGACAGTTGGATCAAATTGTGGGTGAACTATTCAGATGTAATTGAGAAAACCAGGAAAAATAGATGACTAAAGTTGGTGGTCTCCAAGAATTGTTTCTGTCTCTACAAAAAAATCATGCTTTCTCCTCTTTTATTGAACCTGGAGACTCTGTCCTTTGTGTTACTGATTTTGATGTGATCAATGGAAACAAATCTGGCTCAGTTTTGGTAAGGGGACTACAGTAAGGCGTGGTGGGGAGGGGGTAACCTGGAAGGTACGTGCCCTTCTGACGGGGACAGCCCCCATTCATTCACTCCTGCCACCTGTTATCATGGCTAGATGTTGGGATTTTTCCAGAGAAGCTTAAAATGAGTATTTCTCCGGGAAAACTCTTCAACTTTACTATTTGCAACTAATTAAAGTTCTTTAAAATTTTTTTTTAGTATTTTATTTATTTCTAAGAGAGACAGATAGCATGGGCAAAGGAGGGTCGGAGAGAGAGGGAGACACAGAATCCAAAACAGGCTCCAGGCTCTGAGCTGGCTGTCAGCACAGAGCCTGACACGGGGCTCGAACCCACGAACTGTGAGATCGTGACCTGAGCTGAAGTCGGACGCTTAACCGACTGAGCCACCCAGGTACCCCATGCAACTAATTAAAGTTCTTAAAACATACTTTTCAAAACATAATGCGCTGTAAAGAACACTTGTGAGTGGAAGCTGCTTGAAATCTACCACCTTCTGATTTTTGATGAACAATCTTAGAAGTCGATCCCAACTCAAAAAGATTTCATCTATGAAAATTTGTCTTATTAGTTAGCTGTGCCTTGTGGGGGAGACGGAATGATGTGAATTTTAATAAGTCTCCCACATGGTGGGTGTCCATACTCCTTGGGGCAGGAAGGAAAAAAAAAGGAATAAAAATCCACCACTTGAAAACAGTGCAAACATGTAACAAGATGCTTTGTTCTCGGGGCCAAGAGCCAGTCAAAGAGAAATCTCAATGGGTCATTAAGTTTGCTCTTCTTCCAGGACCTTTGTTCTTCTTCCCAGACCGTCCTTGGTTCTGTTTGGCCCGGGAGGCCCTGCTTCTGTGTTAATGTCTGGTCAATGTCTTCCAAAGTTAGGGGCTCAGATGGGCACCCCAGAAGTAATGCTGTGAAGGCTACAAATTGAAGACAAATTGCAGGTGAGGCAGGAAGAAGAGGAAAGGTAGTTAAGGTGCTTCCATGATAGGCTCACTTGCATGAGTATAAATGCAGCCCGGTTTAAACATCTAAGATGGGAGACATCTTAGAAATGTCTAAGATGTTTCTCCCCTCACAGGGGGACCATGGGGAGCTGAGCTGGCCTGAGGAGCCAGCACTAGAACCCCCAGCCTCCTACTCCAGAGCCCCTCCCGTCCGTAGTTAACATATATTCTTGCCTAAAAATTCTTCCCTCTGCCCACTGATGGACAGCCTCGTTTCCCCATAATCTCACACCCAGATTTTAATTTTTTTTAATGTTTTATTTATTTTTGAGAGAGAGAGAGAGAGAGAGAGACCGTGACAGCGTGAGCAGGGGAGGGTCAGAGAGAGAGGGAGACACAGAATCCGAAACAGGCTCTAGGCTCTGAGTTGTCAGCACAGAGCCCGACGCGGGGCTCGAACCCACAAACCGTGAGATCATAACCTGAGCCGAAGTTGGACGCTTAACCGACTGAGCCACCCAAGCACCCCTCACAACCGGACTTTAGAGGGGAGGTGCCCACCTTCCTTCAGATTCCCTAACTTGTCCTCAGAGACCTGGTTTTCTTCCCCTTTTCTCACACTGGTGTCTGTCCCTTAAGCTGACAGTCTCCATGCTCACCTTCGTGTGGTCCTTGAGCACACACACAGACTGGGGAGCCAAGGCACCAACTGCCGTGTCCTCTCATGATCTGTTGGGAGCCCCAGGGCTGGGGAGAAATGGGGCAGCCTTTTGAAGAATATTGATGCCCACAGGACAGTGTTCTGTGAATGAGGTGGCCTGGGGTGGAGTGGGGGGCTGGGGGGGAGGGCAGCTGTGTAGGACATTGTTGTTAAGCAGGGGACACGTCCGAGGGAGCCTCTCATTACTGCAAGACAGAGGGTATTTAGGGAGAGATGGTTCTGCTTTTGACCCTGCGGTCACCCATGGCTGGTGGATTGACTGGCTGGCTGGGGAGAACTCCCCCAGGACCGTGCAGCCTACGGAACACATGACCTGCACTGTGGACAGAGGCCAGCAGAGAACACAGGCGCCGGACCTTGGGGCCCTGGAAAGTTCACCGGGGCTTGTCACGTCGGGACCCTCGGGCACTTTCGTTAGTGCCTCTCGAAGCCAGAGTGGGGCACTGATAAGGACAGTTCAGGGTTTAGACCCTCATCTGCATCCCCGAATTAGATGAGTGTGAGCGTGTACGATGCCAGATCCCCGAGAGACCCCGAGGACACCCCGCGGTCCCGGGGCAGAGATGACAGGCCCTGCGGTCAGCAGACACTTGCCACAAGCAAAGGTGGCCTCCCGTCAGGCCTGGTGGGGGGCAGCCGGTGAGTCCCCAGTTGACATTCTCAGACCCTTGTTCATGGGAAGTGAGGAAGCCTGTGGATGTCAGCATTTTGGGGCCCGAGGACGGCCGTCTGTTTCCATCCTGTACCGATCCATCATTCTCAGAGGAAATGGTCCGTGGACGAAAAAAAGAAAATGAGGCAGAAAGTGGTCACCGGTTGAGAACTATTTCCCTTCCTCTCTCCAGTGCTTCTTGTTGTAAGTGGCACTTCAAACCAAAACCAGCCCAGAAAACAGACCCTTCTGGGAAAAACTTACCTAAAGCCTCATTCTCTCTCACATTCATCCGTTTCCTCCCTTGACATCATGATGTCATAAATCTTTATTTGCTTATCCATTTATTGCCTCCCTTCCTTCGCTGGAATGGAAGCGTCGGGCTGTTTCCTGCAGTCTCTATCCTCTAGAGTATGTTGGACTTTAAGGACAGACTGAATGAATCTAGCTTTTAGAGTAGCAAGCTCTAACGATAGTAACCCCAAAGAAGGAAGTAGGAAAGATTTCCGATGGGCCCATTTCTGCCTGGACAATTTGAGTTGGGAGGAGAGGGGAGGGGGCGTGGGGACAGATTATCTGGGAGAGAAATGCTTTTCACGTTCGTATTCGTCCTCTGCCAAGTGACTGGTGCCTTAGATCAGATATATTCTAGCTATGGTAGATCAGGCTTTTGAAAGAGCACAGTCCTAACATTTCTCTTTAATGTTTATTTTTGTGAGATATAGCATGAATGAGAGAGAGGGAAACACAGAATTCAAAGCAGGCTCCAGGCTCTGAGCTGTCAATACACAACCCAACACGGGGCTCGAACTCATGAACCACGAGATCAGGACCTAAGGCGAAGTCAGATGCTTAACCGACTGAGCCACAAGGTGCCCTGAGAGAGCACAGTTCTAAAGGACAGGGTGTTCCATGCTGCAGTGGCCCCCATAGGTCTGAGCAGAGAAGGGCTGCTGTTCTCAGGAAGATTCCCCGTTGTGAATGGGGGGGATCCCCTGTCTCAGGAACAGGAAGCTCTCAAAATCTGGGAAAATATGGGTTGTCCGGGTCATCATTTCCCAAAGGGGTTGGCAATTCAAGAAGAAACCACTCAATCCTGCTTCAGCCTTCTGTGCATTCCGGGCTTCTGGGGTTGCACCCCAGGATGCTGGGAGAGTTTGAGGTGATGAGGCAGAGTCCTGGAAGAACCTTGGGACTGGGGGACAGGGGACCCGTCTGTGCCGCTTCGGCGTGTGGCTGGGAGCAGGCTGCCTGTGCTGCCTTGTACCATCCCTTGTTGTGCCACACTTTGTTGCTGCCTCTGTCCCTCTCCTGTGGCTGTCATAACCAATGGCCACAATCCCGGCGGTAGAAAACCACAGGAATTTGTTCTTTCTCCATTTTGGAGGCCAGAAGGTCAATAATCCACTTCACTGGGATGTCGGGATGTCGGCCCAGCGGCACGCACCCCAAGGCTGCAGGGGAGAATCCGGTCGTTGCTGCCTTTGGCGGTCCCTGACGTGTGGCCACAAGGTTCCCCTCTTGCTTCTGTGGTCACACGGCCACCTTCTCCTCTGCGTCGTGTCCCCTCTCCCCGCATCACTGTTGTAAGGACTTCTAGGGCTCACCCAGATAATCCAGGATCACCTCTTTATTTTACCAGCCCCAACTTAAATAGCTGCAGAAACTTTACTGTAAAAGAGAATGTGCACAGGCTCTCGAATTAGGCCACTGCCCTGTCTTTGGGAGCCATTACCAGCCTTCCACACTAAGATCGACTCCGTGTCAGACGAACACGCTTTCGTCGATGTTCGGCAATGTGCAGGGCAGTGTGCCAACACGAAGGGGAAACAAAGTGACGTATACACAGTCCCATCCTCAAGGAGGACGTGGTTTTGTTGGGGAACAAAGACGTGTGTACATGGAGGACGCTACTGACGGGAACGTGAAGGAGGAGAGACCGAAAGACGATGGGGCATGATCTATGAGAAGAGGGCAGACAGCAAGTACCACAGGAGTTCGTAAAGGTGCCTTGGTGCCGAAGACCTGCGAGGGTCTAAGAAGGTGTCAGGCGTCACGGAGGTGAATCTGGAAGATGGGGTGGACAAGAAAAGAGAATTTCCAGGTAGGGAAGGACAGCAGCTTAGAAACCAGATCGTGGGTAAATTGCAGGGACACGGGTCCGATGGCTCTGGTGAAAGCGAGTGTGTGGTGGAGGAGCCTGGGGGTGGGTAGCTGTGAGCAGGTCGTGGGCAGCTCGGGTGGAGAGGGCTTTCAGTGTCCGAGTGAACATGCCGACCACTGTCTATTGACTAGGTAGTACATTCCCATGGCCCCAAATTCTAGAGGACCAAGAGAGTGTAGGATACTATTCATTTATATGGCTCTTGTCCGACCAGAGAGCTATGTCATCTTTCTATCTCGCACACAGCTCTCACACGAATGGTGGCCCATACCTGTCCATCTGTAATTCATCTCCTCCTTCATTTTTATAGTGGCACAGGTCTCCTTTGCGTAGCAGAGCCATCATCTCTTTGGCCAGCTCTCCTGATAGGCAGTTAGACTGTTTCCATCTTTGGGTACCATGGACAGTGCTGCTCAGAAAAGCCAGCCCGGGTTCTACCCCCTGCCGCCCCCTGCTGCCCCCCGCCCCAGTGTAAACGTACATCTGTGAGCCACATGTCTGGAAATGAAATTACTGTGCAGAGAATATCCACTGGCAACATTGATATTGTCAAATTGTCTTTAATGAAAGTTGCGCCAATTGGTATTCTAAACAGAAACGAGGGGCGCCTGGGTGGCTTAGTCGGTTAAGCGTCTGACTTTCGCTTAGGTCATGATCTCGCGGTTCGTGGGTTCAAGCCCCGCGTCGGGCTCCGTGCTGACTGCCAGCTCAGAGCCTGGAGCCTATTTCAGTCTGTGACTCCCTTTCTCTCTGACCCTCCCCTGCTCACGCTGTCTGTCTCTCTCTCTCTCCCTCCTAGAAATAAAAATAAAACATTAAAAAAAA
>NW_024080951.1:391103-468293 GCF_003009895.1 Hyaena hyaena | reverse complement strand
CGAGTGCCCCCCCCCCCCCCCCCCCCGCTGGTATCATTGCCCAGATGGTGATGTCTGACGGCACTTTGCTGATCTGGTGAAAAGTAGAACCCTAGGTGGACCTTTAATCTGCATTTCTTCTTTTGTGAGTGAGTTTAAGTATCTTTTCGTCTGTCTCGAGTTATTTGGATTTCCTTTTCTCTTGAGTTCCTTCTGTGTGTTCAGATGGTAGCCTTTGTTTTTAGTGATTTATAGGCATTACTTAAAAGTACATATTAAATATGTGATGGGATTAAAGGTGCCCCCAGATTTACAGTTTTTCCCATATGGGTGGTGGAGTCTGTTTTGCCATGCCTTGACATGGGCTTGGCTTTGTGACTCACTTTGATCAGTAGACTACGGAGGGAGTAATGTTGAGTGACTTTTTAAAAAATGTTTGTTTACTTTGGAGAGAGACAGACAGCATGAGCAGTGGAGGGGCAGAGAGAGAGGGAGACACAGAACCCAAAGCAGGCTCCAGGCTCTGAGCCATCGGCACAGAGCCTGACGCAAGGCTTGAACCTGTGAACCACAAGATCATGAGCTGAGCTGAAGTGGGACACTTAACTGACTGAATCACCCAGACACCACCCCTGTTGTGTGACTTCTGGGCAAGGCCTCAAGAGACTTGCAACTTCCTTATTCACCTCCTTGCTGCCTTGAGAAAGCCATGGGAAGAAATCTAGCTCGCCATTTCAGGGATGAGGGATTATAAAATATGCCAACTATGGGACATGGCCTTGGCTGACATGAAGCTGTTCTGTGAGGTTTGCTTATCAACTAATGACTTAGTGATCAAACTGTGCAGTACTGTGTGCATTATGGATTTTCAAAGTTTTTTTTATCATGCGTTATATCAAATTTACCACTGTACGAGTGGGAATTAAGACTCCATGTAGTTTTTATGTATTGTAACATTTCTTCAAATAAATCTCTCCTATAAAAAGAAAAAAAGAGCGGGGCCATCTTGCACCGTGGGGCCATTCCAGCCACCAGTCGACTACCTTGGTAAGAATGCCCCCAGGAGAATGGAGCAGAAGAGCTTTTTAGTGAAGCCCAGCCCGAATTGTCAACACAGGGGGTGTGAGCAAATAAATGGTAATTGATTTACGCCATTAATCTGTGGGTTTCCTGTCCGCTCTCTGAAATAGATTAACTGGAACAAAAAGGAAGTTGTTCACAATATCTGTAATAAAAATTGCAGATAATTTTCTTCGTTGTATGTCTTTTGAATACCTTTCAGCGCTTCAGCGTGGAGAAATTGTTTTCATTGTCAAATTTATGAGTCCTCTTTTGTTTCTGGCTTCCGGGTTTTGTGTGTTAATTAGAAAGGCTTCTTTCACCCAGTGTTTTAAAAGGCACACCCCTCGTAGGTCTTGGACCCATCTGGAATTTTTCCTGTGTTGAGTGGGAAGCCCAGATCTAACTTGAAAAACGTTTTCTACGTTGTCCTAGCCTGTGATGTGTGCGGTCTGTTCCATTTCCTGAAGTCTTCACACGTGTTTTAGCCTTGCTCCTGTAGGTAGATAAATGTGAGGTTTATCCCTCCCCCTCCCGTCTCGGGAAAGCTGTTTTATCCGTGGTTGTTAAAAATTTGCCCTCTAGGACTTTCCTCCAGAAGAGATGACGGGGGTTCGTTTAGCCATCCCTTTTTTCCTTGAGCATTGTGTACGTGCGGTCCCGCCGTGTCTAGAACTGACTGTCGCCCTGGAGAAATCCGAGGCCAGCCTGCGTGTTGTTTCTGGTGTTAGTTAAGTGGCTGATATTTTTTTGCCTGCCTGTCCAAAGGTAGTTTCGTTTTGCTTTTTTCTTCCCCACCCCCAGCCTTTTGAAACACAGTAGTTGACTCCTCTGTGTCAGTTTCTCCTGGGACATAGTGTAGCCTTTCAGCATGCAGATTGCAGTCATCTTTTGTAACAAATGTACCTTTAACTATTTACTCTGTGCATTGCCTCAAGATCCGTCCTCTGAGATTTCAGTTACTTGTTGCTTCTCGTTTGCCACCTTTATTTTTAGTTTTTTTCCTTTTCATTTATTAATTTAGTCATGTTTATCATATATTCTTCTTTTGAAGGCTAATTATACTGAACATTTATTTTTTTTAAATTTTTATTTATTTATTTTTACAAATGGTTTGTTGTCAAGTTGGTTTCCATATAACATCCAGTGCTCATATATTCTTTTAAAGCAATTTTTTTAATGTTTTTTTTTTTGAGAGAGAGAGAGAGAGACGGAGCATGAGCAGGGCAGGGTCAGAGAGAGAGGGAGACACAGAATCTGAAGCAGGCTCCAGGCTCTGAGCTATCAGCACAGAGCCCGACGCGGGGCTCGAACTCACAAACCATGAGATCATGACCCGAGCTGAAATCAGATGCTTAACGGACTGAACCACCCAAGCGCCCCTTCCCATATATTCTTTTTTTAATTGAACTTTAGTTGACAACAATGTTATATTGGTTCCAGGGGCACAACATAGTGATTCAGCAACTCCGCACATTCTGCTGTGCTCAGCACAGATACACCTTCCATCGGGCGCAGGTGACGGACGATGCTGTTATCACAGCATCACTGACTGTCTTCCCTGTGCTCTGCCTTTCACCCTGCGACTTCCTCATTCCAGAACACGAAGCCTGTACCTTCCTCTCCCCTTCACCCACTCTGCCCAGCCCCCGCCCCCCCCCTCTGGCAACCACCAGTTTATTCTTTATGTTTATGAGCCTCTTTCTGCGTTTGTTCCCCTTCACCACGTCTCACATTATCATTTCAACTCTTCCTGTGTTTTCCTTACATTTTGCTTGCGTTTCCATGTCTCCCCTGTTACCTGTGCTCCCTTCCAACAGTCTTTTTCTCCTGGGTTTCTTACAATTCTACACGCTTTTCTCTGACTCTGCCGTTTTCTCTTCTGCTTCTTTCTTGATCTCAAAGATACAGTTTCTTTAGAGATGTTCCTTCTTCATTATGTTCTTTTAAATGCCTGGCCAAAGGGTCACGCTTTCCATCTGCTCTATGGAAACACTTTTCGGCAACTGTTCTCTACATGCCATGTGCTTTCTCTCTGCATTTTCCTTGTCATTTGATCACTTACCAGTGAAGCAGGTGCCTTTCTCTTAGGGCAGGTCTTTTGTGTGAGAAGCTGAGCTGGGTGGCCGTGCCCCAGGGGGCGCGGAATCCCTTAGGACCCAGTGATGTGTTTAGATTTTGTTTTCTCCCACCCAGTAGGACTAAGCTATGTGATTCTTCACAGTGAGGACTCCCTTTCCCCCACCACTGCCACAGAGCAAACTCCTTCCTGCATACAGACTCCTTCCTGTGTTTTCTCCTTTAGCCCTGGGCCCAGTCCTGCTGGCAGTCACGCCTGGCCCCCTGTCTGCCACATGCCGCACCTCTGCCACCTCACACAGAGCACTTAGGTTTTGTATCTCAGGAATTGCCTTTCAAGTCTGAGAAATATGCTTTGTCTGGTATTTTTTTTTAAGTTTATTTATTGTTGGGAGGGAGGAGCAGAGAGAGAGAGAGAATCCCAAGCAGGCTCCACACTTCTAGGGTGGAGCCTGACACAGAGCTCGAACCCACGACCTTGAGATATGACCTGAGCCAAGATCAAGAGTCGGACACTTAACTGACTGAGCCACCGAGGCACCCATTGTCCGCTCTTTTTAATCCCCAGCCTCTGATTTCTCTCTCTTCTTCCTTCCTCCTTCCCACATTCACCCCTGTTCATTTGTCATTGACTTAGGTAGGCTCTCCACCAGTGTTTGGAATTGGGGATCTTAACTGTTAGTTTTACAAAAAAATGGAGGTTTTTTTTCCCTCATTCTCTTTCATTGCTTTTGGATGAGCTCCAAGAAGATAAGGGGAAAATATTGACTTTCTGCCACTTAAAATAATGGTCCTCCCGAAAGGAAGGCTTTGACCTTGGGCTGTGAGTGATGGATGGCCATTAAAAGGCTTTGCATAGTGAAACCAAATGAAGCAAGAGCTTAGGGATTAATATTGTGATTGTACCTTAAAGGGTCACTTAACAAGAAGTAAACACTAGAGCCGGGGGATGAGCCTAAAACCTAAGGTGACATCCAGGTGGGAGACAGTCACAGCCCGAGATGAGCTGGTGACGATGGGATTGTCATGGTAAGAAAAAAAATGCAAGAAATATTAACAAGGACAAATCAGTAATAATTGAAGATATATTATACTTGATGGGGAGAGAAGTTAAGAATGATTTAAAGCCAGGACCTAAGTGAGAAATAGACTAAATGAGACTGTGGAGTGAGGATTCTGATAAAAGAGGAATGAGATTATCTTCTAAGCGTGAACTTGAAATTGAAAGTCAACACAAAAGTCATCGTAGTGGATGTGGGCAGTTCCCTTAAAGTGACAGATTAGAGGGACACAGTGTAAGGTGTTGATGCCCTTCCGGTCGCATTCTGGGCCACCGGAGTCCTGCCTCAGCATTCTCAGAGCTCTGCTGGCCCAGCCCTCCCCGTGGGGGAGGTCAGTGCCCCATGCTGTCTGGGCTGATGGCGTGTGTCTGGCAGGCGGCTCTCTCAGCAGGGGTGAGGTTTAGGAGAGAGGCATCTGTGCAGATACAGGTGGGAGGCAATCCACGAAGCCTCACAGGACACAGTGAGAGAGCATCAGGGATTGAGGGTGTGTCCTTTGGGAGCTGTGACACTTATAGAACAGAAGGAAGAAGAGGACTTGGTTCGGAGTCAAGTGAGAGAGAGGCAGGAAGACTATCGGAAAGGTACAGCATCAAAAGGGGGGTAAAAAAAGGAGCAAATAACAGGATTCAAGAGCAAGATGTAGCTGCTGAGACCGCTCAGGCAAGCCTGAGCTGCGGTACTGAAAACAGTACTTGCAGGCAATCGTGAGAGGTAATATAATGAGCCCATCATGCTTTTCTCACTATTAGGCTTCGTCTGAACGCAACTCCAGAATAAAGGCTCTTTGAAAGAAAGACACCAAGAGTCTGACAAAATGGGGTGTGTGGCGGCGGGGACGTGCCCTGTATCCTGCAGAAGTTAGGTGAGGGCTAGAGGGTACCAAGGATGAGGCGTTGCAAGAAGTCTCCAGAGCCGAGCGAGTGGCCTTAGTGGCTGCCCTGCCTCTCTTCCGCCCGTGCTAGGGAGGCTGTGCCAAGCAGCTCTGTCTTTAAGCATATTTTGTGTGGGGGGTGGACATGAGCCATATTTTGAGCAATGAAATGTACATGGGAGGGTCTGGGAGAGGAGCCCCTTACGAAGGAGAAGGCTCCCTGGGACAAGGTGCTGTGGCCTTTGCCTTCCCACCTCCCACCAAGGTTTGAGCCCAGTGCAGTGACCCTCTTGCAACCGTGGCGTTAAAGGCTCCCTGCCGAGAACAGCAGACAGGGGAGGTGGGGCAGGCTGGGTGCTGACCAGCCTCCAGCAACAGCCACACCAGCTCTGGACCTTGTACTTCCCGTCTTCTGACCACGTGAGAAAAAGCAGTGTGTCTGTTCCAGCCAGCATGGGCCGTATTGCTGCGATTTGCACCCGAATTCATTTCTCACTGAGACAGCTACACAGTTCTGAGTTGTGGGGACGAAGATGTGAATTCAGCCAAGTGGGCCTTTCTGTTGACCGGCGTCAGTGCAGCCATGGAATGGGCTTCCTTGGTCCTGGCAACGGCTCTGCCTCCCCGCATCTCTGCCCCCTCAGGACTCTCCCTGACGAGCGTCCTCACCGGCTTCCGGACATCGAGGCCACAAGCTAGGACTCGGCCTCCATCCGGCCTCCTATAACCTGCGCATCTAACTGGTGGTCAACCTCGGTTAATCCTGTCCCGGGAGCGCATGTGGGTTGTGATCAGAAGTGGGCAAATGCTGATGACAGGTGAGGTGTGTGATGTTGCGTGATATTTTTCCGTCACCCCCGTCCCTCCCCCTTCTAACAGTCTTGGTCCAGCCTCTTCCCATCCCTCATGGATCTTGCCAAGGGCATTTCTAACTGGTCGTTTAGCCCCTGCCCTTCACCTTCATGTTAAAGAACCCTCCTGAATGCTCCTGAAACCCTACAAAGTACTTCTCGACCACCCAAATTGTTAAGTTTGTTGAAACGTTAAAAGTTGCCTGTGGCTTTCCTATTGCCCTGGGATTGGAAACACAGTGTATATATTAAAATTTTTTTTCACAGTTTATTTTGAGACAGACAGAGTATACAAGTTGGGGAGGGACAGAGAGAGAGAGAGAGAGAGAGACATGAGAGAATCCCAAGCAGGCTCTGTGCTGTCAGCACAGAGCCCGATGCAGGGCTGGAACTCGCAAGCCGTGGGATCATGACCTGAGCCGAAGTCGGACGCTTAGCTGACTGAGCCACCCAGGTGCTCCTGTGAAGTTGGAGTTTTAAATGGGCCGAGTTTACTAAGTAAGAGAAGAGAGAAGGTTACACGTAACGCCGTCAGCAACAACAGGGAGAAGTGAGAGTCTCCATCTTTATCTCACTAACTGGGTGACCTCACCCCTGGCCTCACTTCCTTTCTTTCTTGTATGATACCTTACATCCCAGCCTTACAGAATCATGAGGAGTTTTCTGAATGTTTTCGTGACCTATTGCTGCACGACAAATCACATCCAAACTCAGTGACGTGAAACAGCCACTGTTGGATAATTGCCTGTGGCCGACAGGTTGGCTGGGCCCCGCTGGCCACTTCTGTGCTGCTGCTGGTCCTCGGCTCTCGTGGGCTTGAGGACAGGTGGTGGCTGAGACTGGGTGTATCTGGAAGCTCACTCAACTGGACCTGGACGCTGAGGAGCCTGGACCTCTGTTCTGGTATTACAGCCTCTCACCCTCTATGACCTCTTGGGTAGCTTCTCCTTGGGGTCACTCTGGCATCCCAGAAGGGGGAGATGTGCCGCCCCTCTGAGCCGAGGCTAGAAGGAAAGGCGCACAGCCTCCCCATTGCTAAATTCGTCATTCTGAGGCATCTGTACCATTAGATGTTTCCGATTGTTTTGCTTTTAGTGATTTTTTCTGACCGGCATGCCCTACCTGGTTCCTAAGCCTTCTGTGAATAGCACTTAGCGATTCAAGGTAGATCTAATCACTTTCTTTTGTGTGCCCTGGACATAGATTTTGGGTTAGTCACCACATTCTCCCAAGTTAGACTGTAAGTCCTGAATGTCATAACTTACTCTGTTTCTTTAGTGCTGGAAACAGGGACTAACAGATGCAGGGCGAGCATGTAATAAATGTTGATTGAACAAATGAGCGAATGAATCCGTTCATACCTGTGAGGCCTATTCTAGGAGGGACCCTCTGACCATAGTAAAGATTTTTATGAGACGTAAATCTTGCAGGTTTGACCAGGTGACATTTGAGGTCCTTTCCAAGCTTGGTCAAGTTTCTATTTAAAAAAAAAAATTTTTTTTTAACATTTATTCATTTTTGAGAGACAGAGAGAGAGAGAGAGAGAGAGAGTGCATGCGTGCACAAGTTGGGGTGGGGCAGAGAGAGGAAGACATAGAATCCAAAGCAGGCCCCAGGCTCCGAGATCTGAGCTCTCAGCACAGAGCCCAATGCGGGGCTGGAACTCACGAACTCTAAGATCATGCCTGAGCCGAAGTCGGATGCTTAACCGACTGAGCCACACAGGTGTCTCACCTTGGTCAAGTTTCAAAGCAAAAGTGAGACAACATGATGCATGAGATGATGCATGAGGGGTTATTTTTTGAATGATAAAATACTTGGGGCACTTTGGTGGCTCAGTTAGTTGAGCGTCCAGCTTCAATTCAGGTCATGGTCTCACAGCTTGTGAGTTCGAGCCCTGCGTTGGGCTCTGTGCTGACAACTTGGAGCCTGGCACCTGCTTCAGATTCTGTGTCTCCCTTTCTCTCTCCCCACCCCACCTTATACTCTGTCTCTGTCTCTCAAAAACAAATAAATGTAAATTAAAAAAATGTTAATGATAAAATACAAAGTCAAAATGTTGTTAGGCCATCAATTTTATTATACCGTTTGATAACTATGCCGCAGGACTTAAATCCAAGTTTCCCCCAGAATTTCTGGAAGGGAGCGAGTTAAAGATTAGTTCCATGTTACAGAATATGACATAAATATACAAGCCAGTATTCAACCTCGCTCGAGTTTTACTTGACCTTTGAATACTAAACAAACACATGAGCTGCTGCCCTAAGCCTTTACCCTTTTTTCCATGGCAGAAAATAGAAAAACATTTCAAACAACTGTTTATGTGACTTTTTTCTTTTGAACCGGAGACGTGGATTTGATCAGGTACCTCCGAAATGAACAAAAATAACGGGGTGGAGAGGGGGAAAAACCCGCTCTTGATTCCTGAACAGTTTACTTTCCATTTGCCATTCATCCCCAGAGGCTGTTCCAAAACAAGACATGTTTGAATAGCTGATTGTATCGCTTTTAATGGCATCTGTACGGTGACTAAGGCTTATTCTTATTTTCGAGTCACCCGCTTCCGAATATAAAGTGGGATACAGTCATTGTGCGTTCAAGTTTCACTTGTCGCTGACCTGGGTATTTTTTTAGAGATGGCAGCTTAGTCTTATCTGTAGTTCCAGCATTGACTGGTTTGACAGCCAGATATTTCAAAACTACTTAAAGACTTTTTGCCCTTAACTACAGCTACTGCCGAAAGCAGGGGGAAAAAATGGCAGTAAGTACACATAATGGAAAAATCTCTGCCCAGTGGCCTTTTCATTTCCTTTAGACCCAGGGGAAAGCATTTCGCTGGGGAGAGGGAGAGGAGGGTTAGCAGCAAATGGTGTTAGGGGGGAAAAAATATACTTTTTTTTCAGTGGCAGGTCACATCAGGGAACCGCTGGATGCCAGCTAAGTAGTGAGGTCGGCTCCCTGAGTACCATCAACGTCAGTCACGGTTGTAAAACTAAATGGGTCTAAGTAACTACAGGTTTTAAAAGCTTCCGGAATAATCGAGCTTTGATTGCTGGAGGAGAGCCCGCAGGATCGAGTTTTCTCCTGTTGTACATTTCCACAGACCCCCAGAGGTTAGCGGCTCAACTGGGATTGTTGAATTGGTGGCGGGGCTGGGGCTTAGAGCTGTGCTCTTCAGCCATGCCTGTACCTTGAAATCACCGGGAAGTTTCAAAACCACCGATGCCTGGGTTCCCCCCAGATAAACTGGTATGGGGGTCCTGGATATTGAGGACCTGGATCGCCAAACTTCTGCCGTGGTTTTTTTTTCCTGCAGCCTTGCCAGGTTGGGCAGCATTTTGTAGGTAGCAGAATACAGACTAACTTGCTGTGGTTTCTTCTCCAACACATCCTTGGCCCTGACAGTTTCATCTCTGGGTCTGGGGCCTGAACAAGATTGACAATCTAGATCACAGCCTGATTTCTGGTTGTGGGTCCCTTATTCACGTGAGAGTGTAGATTTCGTCTTCGCGTGATAGTTAAAATGCCCTCTGGTTCTCCTTCCTTCCCCTAACTGAGCAGCCGTGCCTTCGTCACTACTTTCCTCCGTGAGCAGGTCCCCTTGCTTTTCCTCCTCCGTGACCTTGCCGGGAGATGACAAAGTAAGAAAGCTCCTCCTTGGCCTTGAGGTGAGGTACTTACTTATTACTTCTTTCTTTTTTTCTTTCTCCTTCAATACAGAGAACCACTTTACTCCCCAGGAAGGTAAACCTGTGTTCCTTTAAGACAGAATTTAGGGTTGGAAGGTCCCTTAAGGATCATCTGGCCCGGTGGTGTCTCTTTCAGGAGAAAACCCGGCAGGTGGCTCTCCTCCAACTTGGGCTTGGATGCCCGCGGTGCAAGGAGTCATTTCTGCCCACCTGGGCCCATTCAGCAGTTGCATGATGCGAATTCCTTCTTAGGTTAGATCGTTTCTTGCAGTTCCCTAGCAGATTTCCACCCTCCTTCCACCATTAGGTCCTGGGTCATGCTCTGCTTCATCAGGGAAGACAGGTGTAGAAGAATGACCAGAATGGAGCCCCACTGCTAGCTAGCATCCCTGTGGAAGGGCTAGGATATTAAAACTTGTTTCAAATGCTTGACACATAGACATTCCTTTGACCTTGACCTCGGGTAACTGGCTTTCTCTGTCTGCGTGGGAGCAAGAACTGTGTCCGGTGTGGGGGCAGGGTTAGGAGGTTCCTGCAGTGAGCCCTGGGTCTCTCGGGCCCCGTGCACCTGCACCACCCACCCAAATCCCAGCCAAGATCATAGCCGCCCCACAGAGGTGCACCTGCTTCCACAGAGGACCGCGTGTGCTGCGGGTGGGTCCGTTCTCAACACTACCTGTCAGTCTCTCACTTCCCCCAGGAGGCTGTTTGTGAGAGATCGTTCCCTCGAATCTTTATTCAGAAAGCAACAACTTGCAGGCAGTGGTGTGTGATTTGTGCATCCACAGTGGGCGAGATTCCAGAAGGAAAACGATACGGCCTGTGGGTATCCTTTAAGGGCAGGGACGGGTGTGGATCTGAGAACACCTGGAAAGGAAGAGAAGTGGGCATTGAAAACCCTGCCTCTGCTGTTTTCTACTCCCCCACCACCCCCGTTTCGGTTGCTGTCTCTGACATCAGTGTCCTTTCTCCGCTCATCCCCAGGACTGGTGTCTTCATGTCACCCTGACTGTCCCGGCTTTACTGAGCTCCTTCTGTGTGTCTTGCTCCCCAGTGTGGGCTGGGCAGCCCCGCAGCTCAGGCCACACCTGCCAGCTTGTTAGAAGGACAGTCCTGAGCCACCAGGACCCAGCCAGACCTGCTGAATTCAGATCCGTGTCTCATAGATTCCTGACTTACACTTTGGGAAACACTGCTCTAGAGATCTTTCACATCACTTGCCCTTGAACTCCTAAATCCTGACTTAGGGCCCCCATCTCAGCCTTCTACAGGACCCTCCCACAAAGGAGTTAGTACCCTGCTGTGAAGATCAGGTGTGTTTTAACTGGAACGGAGTTAGTGTCTTAGCCCAGAGCAGTGATGCTAACAGTGCGTGAGGAAGCCGGTGGCCCTGGGGGCGTAAGAACTTTCTGGCATGTTCTAATCAAAATTTTATAGGGATGAAGCTATAGGCTTTTATAGGAAAATCTTATAGGAATGATCATTCCTCAAATCCCATGGGGTTGTTCTTCCAGTCTTTCCTTCCTTCCTTCCTCCCTTCCTCCCTCCCTCCCTCCCTCCCTCCCTTCCTTCCTTCCTTCCTTCATTCTAGCAGTAAATATGATCTTGTTGCAACCTTGTGAAATGCAGATATGTATATGCCAGAAAAGTAAAACGATCTATATTTCCACCATGAAGGAAACCAGTGTTTGTTAATATTTTATCCTGGTGAGTATTTTTACAGTTTTCTTTTTCTTTTGAAAAGCCAATGATTTATATAACATGGGTGCCTGCATTTGTTTAATTTTAACAGAATGTTTAGAGCAGTTTCGATTTATCCTTAATTATTCTTCAAGGGAATGATTTCAGATGGTTGCGTTGTGTACGTATATCAAAATATGCTTATCCGTGTCCTTATTGCTGGAAATTTCATGTGTTTTTGTTTTTTTCATTTCGAGTTTTCCTGTGGAAGCAGCATCGTGTTAAACATTCATGTCCATGCATCTTTGAGCACACGTCACATTTATTGAGCTCCTACTGTGTCTAATGCGGCTAATTGGTAGTCAGGCAAAATGAGGCCACATGGGATCTATGCCTTTGTAGGGGCTCATGTTCAAACGAGTCAAATGCATGGAGCTCTCATAGTCAAATGCATGGAGCTCTTTGATGGTTTCTGCAGAAGGTCAGAGTTTTATCCTGCACATCTTTCTGGTATATTTTCTGCTTTGAGGAGTTGCATTTTTGTGACATCGCCCAGGTGACCCAGTCCTTGATGCCTAGAGTAGGCGACACTGATAATTGTTCATCATCGAGCGAGCGAACAGCATTACCGTCTCACGTGGAACTAAAGGTTACGTTTTCAAGATGTTTGCAAACCTCTACCATGCGTCCCTTTTTGCACGTCAGCCGGGTGACTGGATATGACATTTGTCAGTGTGGCAGTGATGAGTTAATCACCACGCCTCACGCAGGCCTCCTGACACAAAGGCCGTGATGTGCATAGCAAATGGCTTAGCGTTTTGGAAGGTGCTACAGTGAATTTTGTGCCCAGTGATGGGGATGTTGTCCCCTGGCCTCTGCCGTGGCATGCCAACAGAACACAGAGACAGACAGTCGCCAGACGGCTCTTTCTAGCAGCCCGTGGCCCTTTCTGCTTTTGTGCTTGCAAACTCGCATGGGTATCATTGGAACTTCTCTTCCAACATCTTAAATGATAGGCCACTCATCGTGATGCCTTTCACATACCTGAGTCACCTCACCCAGTCTGTCTGGCCCCTCCTGGGAAGGTGCGGTGTTCTCCCAGCCATCAGGGCCCCTTTCGGGGCAGGTGGGCTGCTGGAAGGGGAGGCTGCTGGAAGAAGGGCAGGGTTGCACGGGCTAACACAGGTGCCTGCGAGCCACCTGACCTCACAGATTTAGGGAGGTGAAGGTCCTGTTTTGCCTCAGCCTGCAGACGAATCCAGAACTTTGAAGGTCGTTCGTTACTGTAACCCAGTTCCCACCGCATGTTTGTGCCACACTATTGCTCTCTGGGTCAGCTGGAGGCACTCTGGGTTTGGGGCCTCACTTCTTCTGGTGTCGGGCTGGCTGGTACCCTGTTGTGGGCCGTACCCCAGATCTGGACCTCCCTACTGTGAGGAGGCCTTTTTGCGCTTGGTGTGGATTGCGGGAATTGTCATCATTTCTAAAGAGTTTAGTGCAAAGTGATGCCACTTCCTGCATGAATACGGCAGCTAAAACTTCTCCAGGCACGTTTGGACACGCCCGTGTTGTGGAAAGCTGCTGACAGTCTGAGGAACCGCCCCCTTTCACCTCCGGTAAAGCCGAGGCTCCAACCCAGCGAGCGAAGTGGTTCGCCTAGGCCCACACTTGGGCCTCTCCGACCTCTTTCGTGATTGTTCAAGGGAGATTGTTTGTAGTCTCCCCAAGGGGAAGGCCGCTGGTCAGGAGGCAGATGTGGGATGAGGCTTAAAGTAGGTGCATCGACACTTAGAAGCTGCCACCATCGGTTCATACTGACGTGTCCCAGAGCTGAACGAAGGTGCCAATCCACTCGCTCATTTGTTCAGAAATACTCACGGGGAGCCCCCTCAGTGTCTTGCACATTGGCAGCATTGAGGACCCAACTGCACACGAGGCAGATGTGTTGTCGAAAGCGAGGTGTGTGCAACAGCAGTAGCAACATAAACAAGGAGCGAGGGTGCTTCAAGGATCAAGGAAGGCACCGCGATCAGGAGATGGGAGAACGGGAGATGTCGGGGGGAGGGCTTTGCCCACATGTGCAGGGAAGCCTCTCGAAGGAGCCAGCGTTCCGGCTGGCCGGTGCGAGAAGTCAGGTGTGTAAATTTAGGGTCAGAAGACGAGTGCCAGACAGAGGGACAGATGCGTGGAAGCAGCTGCGTGGGTATTGGATGGGGAACTTGGCGTAGCACCGTGTGCTGTTGGGATGCGCTCCTCCGGGGCCACCCCGTGTTGGCTGTCATCACTGCTTGTCCTCCCCTTTGCTCTGACCATGATGTTTCCCTCGACTAAAGATCCTCATCACTGCAGGTGAGATTTCAGAGGACCACACCAACGTCTGAGCAGGTTAGAGTTACACTAACCTTTAGTATGAGTGAAAGGAAATGGACCTGCCACCAAGATTGTTACCAGGAAAATGGTCCCCAGTGCCCTGCTCTCACCAGTGTCACGTGGTTGTCATTGCTGTTAGACTTTGAACATTAGTGTCTGAAGAAATGTAGTCCTGGGACTGGATTTGATTTTTTGGTTTTTCTTTTTAAATGTTTGCTCGTATTTTGAGAGAGACAGAGTGTGAGTGGGGCATGGGGAGAGAGAAAGAGAGAGAGAGAGAGAGAATCCGAAGAAGGCTCCAGACTCCGAGCTGTTAACATAGAGCCCAACGTGAGACCCCAACCCATGAATCATGAGATCATGACCTGAGCCATAGTTGGATCCTTAACCGACTGAGCCTTCCAGGCGCCCCTAGAATTGTTTTCTAAAGACCTTTGCCTATAGCCCGGTTCCACTCAACTGCTATTTCAGGCACTGGGTCTGGCATCCTTTTTAAAATATATAAGTAAATAAGTTCTCTGAGAATTGATTTCTATTTAAAAGGATGGTAAAAGTGGCTGATCATCACAACCAACCCTGACTCAAAGAAGACACCAAAGATATAGAAATATTCTTTAGTATTGTTTTTAATACTTGGGATTCATAATAAAATGTGTAAGCATCTATCCAGGCTGGGGGCCTGAGCCTTTGATCCCCTGCCTTGTGGTGCTTACCTCTCTGTCTAATCCCTTCCCCTCAAGTGTAGGCACATGAGCTGTGACATGCTTCAGCCACCAGAAAATGGCAGGACCTGATGGGCTGTCACTTTTCTGGTTATGTTACATTATATAAGACTTTGTTTTGCCAGGAGACGCTGGGGAGACTTTGCTCCCTAGCTTAATGAAGGAAGCGACCACATTGAAACCCACATGACAAGGCACGAATGGTGGCTTCTAGGGGTCAAGGGCAGCCTCCAGACATGGGCCAGCAGGAAGCAATGGTCTTGTAGCCTCCAAGGAAATAAATCCTCCCGATAACTTGAGTGAGCCCGGGAGTAGATTCTTCCCCAGTTAAGCCTCCAGATGAGAACGCAGCCCCGGCCAGCAGCTTGATTGCAGGAGAGGACGCCTTTTAACTGTGCCCCAAATCCTGACCCACAGAAACAGCGACAACAAGTCTGGGCTGCTATAAACCACTCAGTGTGTGGCTTTATTAGGGAGCAGCAGGAAAAGATGGGAAAGTGTTTAATAAAATGATCTGGATCTGTCCGACCTAATCTAGATGGAGGACAACCACTCACTCCAACTCCTCGGCCAGCTAGGTAGCCTCCAGAATGCACATTCCATGATTTCCAAAGACTCTTTAGGAAAACCGTCCCTGGTACTCTTAGAAAAGAACCAGAGCTCATCCATTCACAGAACAACTATAGAATTCCTTAAGTCACAGAAAGCCTTTCTCGGCTCTCAGGCTAATTTTGTTTGGGGTCAGATGTAGATTTATGGGGGTGGAAGTGGTTCTAGGAATTCTGTAGAAAAGCTACGGAAATTCATGATTGGGCTTCAGTTCCTCTGTTTTCTTTGGAGAGAAAGCACCACTGCCGGCCGTGAATGAGCGCGTATCCACACATCTCCTGCTCTGTATGATGTGGTCCTGGGGTGGCCTTTTCCTGGATCAGAAGCTCCTTTGCAGTGGCTCAGTGTTCCATCTACACTTTTAGAGCAGGGTTGCTAGATTTAGGAAATAAAAATACAGGGCATTTAGTTATATTTGAATTTGAGGTCAAAACCCAATAATGTCGGAGTGTAATTGTGTCAGGTATTGCGTGGTGCATATTTATTCTCAAAAAAATTATTGTCGACCTGATATTCAAATTTTTTTGCACATCCTGTATTTTACCTGATGATCCCATTGTAGAGGCATTTCAGTTGCCATGTATTTTAAACACTTTGAGGAGCACTGTTCCATTTTAAGGGTTTTAAAAAAGAAAACAGGGATGTGAGGGCTCGCTGGCTGTGGTATCTGTCACCTCATCGATCGCCAGGGTTGCTGTGGCTGATCTGGCTAGTTAGGTGTCCCCGTCCTCCCTCACTGCTCCATGTGCGTTCCTCCCAAAGACGTGTGCTTGGGTCACAGAGGATGACCTTTCCTGAGAGAGGATGAGTGTTCTGTGGTCAGAGGTATATGAGTAGCCGTGCTCCCCTGCTGGCACCTCTAAACAAGCTCTCAAGGTCCGTTTGTAGGAGAATGTAGGGTAGTTGAGCTTCCAAACGCCAGACATCTATCCAAATGAAGTGCTGCACATGGCGGTCTGCCTTTCTAGGAAAAAAAAAAAAAGAAAAAAACACCAAACAGGACCTTTGGTAAGGAATTCTGTGCATTCATACGTAGTTTTAGGTGAGTTATTTTTTAGGGGCACCTGGGTGGCTCAGTTGGTTAAGCGTCCGACTTTGGCTCAGATCATGATCTCATGGTTCATAAATTCAAACCCTTCATCGGGCTCTGTGGTGACAGCTCAGAGCCGCGAGCCTGCTTCTGAATCTGTCTGTCTGTCTCTGTCTCTGTCTCTTCCCTGCTCATGCTCTATCTCTGTCTCTCAAAAAAGAAATAAATGTTAAAAAATATTTTTAAAGTTATTTTTTAGATAGATTAACTGACCAACAAAATACCATGACTGTAAATAGATGGGGGTCTCATAGTACATGTTCTTCAATCTCTGTTTACATAGGAAGGTAATGTAAACCTTGATGTTGAACTTTAGTATGTGCATTGCTGCCTTCTGTCCAACATGAAAACCTTATTTTAATGACTACATTTATGCCCATCAGTTAATTTGTAACATTTTATGAGTTGAGACCAATATGGAACCCAATCAGAAGGAATTTTATACCTGAAACTACACCTAAGTGCTTTTTCATTTAAAGAATCTTTTCAAAGCAGATTTAATTTAGTCCTAAAAACTACAGCCCGTGCTCAATAAAATTTTCCATTCAGGAGTATTAAAAGGCATTTATTTATTCTGAAGCCTGGGGTGGGTTTAATTGCTAATGAGAAAACTAGGATCTTTAATGTTTCCATTTTAAATTGTGTGGCCTTTTTTTCCTTAAAAGGAAAGAAAAGAAAATCTTGCTGACAAGATGAAACTATGATTTCGCTCGTGAATGGAAAATTTTGGGGAGATGGGGTATGTTCTTTTCTTAGGGCTACTGTAACCAAGTACAGCAAACCAGGAGTCTTAAAATAACCAAAAGTTGTCACCTCCTGGGTCTGGAGGCTGGAAGACCGGAATCAAGGCGTCGGCATGGCTGATTCCCCCTGGAGGCTCAGAGGGAAGATCTGTCACAGGCTCCGCCCTCGCTTCCCCGGGCTGCTGGCAGTTCTTGGTGTTCCTTGGCTCGTGGACACCTCCCTCCCGTGATGGTCCCCAGCATTCCCCCTGTGCTTCTGTGCCTTCACGTGACTGTCTTCTCTTAAGGACACCAGGCACATTGGAGTCGGGGCCCCTCTACCCCAGGAGGACCTCATCTTAACTAATTGCATCGTCAGTGACCCTGTTTCCAAGGAAGACTGCATGTCGTTCTTGGGGACACTGTTTGACGGGTGACATAACGTATGCGTATCGCAGTCACACAAGATTTACAGAGCGTTGAGTTATCTGTCCCTCCCCGGTGCAGTGCTCATCTGGATGGGTTTCTCATAGAGGGTGTCTCCCTCCGTGCACACTATTCAGTTCAGGAGAACTACAGGGAGGGCCCCTCTGTCCTGCGGTGGGACGCACGTTGTGACGGCCAGGGTTGAGGTCCTAGTCACCCTGGTCGCGCACAGCTCCCCTGGTCCCCATCAGGGGGTGTCGCTCTAGGACCAGCGTAGACGCGCCTCCTGAGCCTAGCATGGCCCTCCTGGCTGCCCTTCTTCCTTCCTTTCTTCTCCCCGGTGCCCTTCCTGCCTATCCGCGGCCTCCCCCCCCCATCCTCTCTCCTGGTGAGCCTGACCTCCTCTTTGACAGTGGGAGGCAGCTTAGCTGTGTGAGGCTTCCCTGCGCACCTCTCCTGCTGCTTCAAAGGAAAATGGTCCACAAAAGCCATGACTAATTAAGTAGTGAACGTGGGCTACAGTGCAGGGTGTCGCACTCAGTGTCAGAAGGCGTGGCTCTCTTTAACAGCTCTGCTGACAGAGACATGAAATAGTCACTTAAGTAGATAGGCATCTCCCCCCCCCCCCCCCACCATAGAGTGCGTTCCAGAAATACACAGCTCAGGGCTAGTAAGGTGATGCCGTGATGCCCAGGGGCTTGGGCTCATCCCGTCTTCCTGCCCCACTGTCGCTGATGCTGGTCTCCATTGTCTGGCCATCACAGCTGCACCCCAGGCAGGAGAATGACCAGAGAAGGAGGGAGGCCCACCGCTCCCGAGGCCGACATCCGCGCACAGCTCTCCTGGGCTTCTGCTTACTTGTCATTGGATCCCGCCCCCCATCCCCTGCCTCTAAAGGAGTCTTGGAAATATATTTCTAGTGGGCCAGTTTGAAACCTCCCAGCCACACAGGGTACTACCAGTAAGGAACTAGGACTAGGGAGAGGAGATGATGGGCAGACGCCTATGGCCTCGGCGACAGTGTGGCCCAGCCTTGCAGTGATATGGGGACCAGTCAGTGTGCCACCCATGCCCGGTCTCCTCCTCTGTGCCGAGTGGACATCATTGCTGGCCCCCAGCCACCGTCCAGGGGTGGCGGCAAATGGAATAGTGGTGTGGGTGCTCAGCCAGCTCTTTGAAAGACGCCACGCATTTCATTCAGGGGTCTGCGCCCCCAAAGAAAGATAAGCCCTGTGTCCTCAAGGTGAGTCGTGTCTCAGATTCCACCCGTCCCTGATTTTGATGAGGTTTTGGACTTTAAGTTGGTGCCAGAATGGATGGAGATACAGGACCATGGGGACGTGGTTAAACATACTTTGCTTGTGAGAGGCGTGCGTTGGGTCAGGGGAAGAGGGCACAGTGTTACGGGCTGACCTGCGACCCCCCCCACCCCCCAGATTCATGTGTTGGTCACGAGGGTCGGTCCTCATCCAGTCTGACTGGTGTCCTTCTAAGGGGAGGGCGGGACACAGACGCACAGAGGCAGGACGGCATGCGGACATGGAGGAGGCGGCCATCGGCAAGGCGGGGAGAGACACCTCAGGGGAAGCCCTGCCCCGCCCGCACCTCCGTCTCTGACTTCCAGCCTCCACACCTGGGAAGAGAGAGCTTTCTGTTGTCTAAGCCCCTCGGTCAGCGATATTTTGTCAGGGCCGCCCTAGCGAACTGGTAAAGGTGTTGCACTAGATTCGATTCCTGAACGGGCCTGCTGACCTTGAGCTGGGCTCCTTCACGGACACTTAAAACACCGAGTCATTTCATTACTGTCTTTGTGTACATGGCTGTTCTCTGCACTCACGTCTAGACACCAGCTCAGGGGCAGACTAGCTACATCCGGGGCACGAACAGCTGAGGTACAGAATCCGGGTGCTTAGCACATCCGGGGAACCCTGGTGTCCGCAGTGCCTTCTGCTCCGGTTACAGACTTGTCGGCCGTGTGAAGGAAAATCCAGGGACCCGGAGACAGAAGATGCCCCTTTCCCAGACCCACCGCATCACGGTGCGCTTGGATGACAGCCCAACATCCGTTCACAGGGAAAGGACCATTTCTGAAAGAGCCATTGGCCAAGAAAGTCCTAATGTAACATCTGGTGACGGATAGAAAAGAGAGGAGGAGAAAACCGTGCTTGAGGTCAAACCCTACGATAATAAGCAGACTTGTCAGAAGGTGCCCAGGCCCCTTCTGGTGGCTCCCTCGTGTAAACCAGGCAGCCCCAGTGAGCCTTGGACTAGACCTTGTGAGTCTGGGTGCTGGCTGTGTGAGATGAGGCCCGGGGTCATCCCGGAAGGGTCCAGTCACCCACTTATATGCCCTGCATGTCTCAGACCTATCACCCCAGTGGGACTGGAGAGCTCCACTGCCCCCAAGTGCTTGGAAGGAGCCTGGGGGCCACAGCCTGCATCTGTCACATGTCTGGAGCAGTAACCCCGAGACCGAGGAGCCCCGGGCACCCATGGCTGTCGGCCCCCTCCCAGCCATGGCTCCCCCGTCAATGGGATTTGAAGCACTGTATTAAGAGCACTTTGTCCATTACCAGCCAACATTGCCGGCTTCACACGTGTGCCTGGGGACTTGCAGCGGGGGCCGTGCAGTGGTGTGGTTCAGCCAGAACCAGACTCCCGGGCGTCACATCCTGCCTCAGTTTCCCCAGGAATACCCTGGTGAATCCTACCCTCTATGTCAAGGGACTTGGCGAGTGCAAAACGGCACAGTATGTCCAAAAGCATGTTACGTGATGCCTCACGGTCACATTAGCGTCATTCAGCGTGAGCTCTTTGTGACTGGTTTTATCTTTCCCCTTTCCAAGGTGGCGTAGAAAAAGCAAAAGTAGCGAGTGAGGGCGCAGTCCGCTTGGAATCCCGGCCCCGCCACGTGTCGCCGCACAGCCTGCTTTGTGCCTCGGTTTCCTCCTCTCAGAAATGTGCGTGCCGTGGCTATCTTGTGGTTGCTGTGCCAGACGTCACCAGCGTGGTGAGCTCAGCACGTGGCCTCGTTATCCTCATCACCGCAGCGGAGTGGGAGAGAACACGAGGGGCCGGACGCTACAGATGCCTTCCTTGTTTCTCTGTTCAAACGCATGACGCAGGTGGGGCCGGGCTGTTGAACGCAGCATCCTGGTGACTCACATGCATGATATAATTTGTCACTAAGCTCTTATGGCTAGTGCCCGTTACCATAGAGATAAGAAAATAAGGTTCAGGCAGTGGAGCCATTTAGCCGTGTCACAAAGCGATGGAGCCAAAACCAACCGCAGAGCACTCCGACCCCTCCCCTGCACTGCCCCCGGCCGCTGGTCCCTGCCAGGACTGCAGGAGGAATTTTGGGCTTGACCACGTCCATGTCCAAATCTCACAGCCCTCGTCCCTGGCACCGAACACACGTGCCTAGAGCTTCAAGACATTGTCATGTTGGGCCAGCATATGCACATGTGCTCTGGGACCACATCTACAGCTCCATTGGTGATCAGAGCCGTGTGACTCCCGTGTCTGCTGTCATGTTGAGAACTAGATCTTTTGGTGCTGAAACCAACAGTCTGCCAGATTCCTGGGTTGGACGCACAGCCGAGTCATAGTCCAGGCATCTCGGGCTCAGAGAGGCAGCAGATGCTTTGAGCCACCCAGAGCAGTGGCCCAGTGCAGAGTCTGTGTCTGTGCACGTGAGGTGGACAGCCAGCCCCCTGCCACCTTGAACGCCCCGGGGATCAAGTCTGACCCTGCAGAACGGGGCCTGCCATCATTGGCTATCCCTATAAAGGAACCTTCGGAAATACCCAGACATGGAGAATCTTCCTGACATCCCAGAATCTGGGGTGGAACTGGGGACTCAGAATCCTGTGTGGGTGATTCTGTGTTTGAGGAGCTTCCGAGTTGGACTGAAGGCGAAAGAAAGATGATCGTAACACCGGAGACCGAAGAGGGATGTAGCCCCCGTCTGTGTGGACGTGGGGATGGCGAAGCCGGGTGGACGCCCTCCTCTCTTGGGGTGGGGAAGGAGGCGGCATTTCAATGCACATTGGCGGCTTGGTGGCAGAGCCTGGGCAGGTTTTAGTTTTGTCTTTTTTTTTTTTTTTAAACTGCACAGTGTTCTCTTACGTGGCGGGTGGAAAAATGTCCAGAAGTTTGATTCCAGCTTTGGTGAGAGTTGACTCTGAAGAAGCACTTTAATCCCTCAAACACCTTCGTTCTCATTTCTTATTTTTCCCTAAGCCTCCTCCGAACCTTAAATCCTTGCTCATGACTCAGTGTGTCTGCTCACTCTAGAAACTTTCTCTGAGATGGCAGGGTCCTCTTAAAAAGTGAATTTTTCAGGAAATCATCTGAACCCATTCTAAAGGCAGGTGATTATAACCTCGCGGGATGTATTTCTGTTTGGTTTCGAAGGAAACTAACCTCAGCGGTTACCTGTAAGCTAAGTTGGGTACTTCCTTCTCAGGCAGAGTCAGGGCACCTCATGGTGGCCCTGTTTATACCACGTCATTCTGCGCTGCTCGCCCTCTGACTGGGTGTTCAGTTCTCTCCACTGAAAGTTGGTGTGCATGAGGGTAGAATACACCTTTCTCATTTCCTGCTCTTGGTGACCCGGGGAATGAGTTTCTGTATTTTTCGAGCAGGACTTTACACTTTCCGCAAACACATCCATGACTTTGATGAATTTGAGCCTCCAGCCAAAGCGTGTGTTTCCACAGGAGCCGCAGTTAAGTTTGCTCCTGTGTTTCAGACAAACTTGATAATGTGGATTTCGGCACTTACGTGCACAGAGATGTAGACCGCAGTTGTCATGTGGTTATAGTATTTGAGGAGACGCACCGCATGAGAGGCTGAGCCTAGAGAAATATACATGTCACTGGATCCTGATCTGCGCGGTACAGGTTGCAGATGACAGTTCTAAGACAAGACCCCGAGACGGGCTGGGGTGGCTGTGAAAAGAGCATCGGGGCTTGAAAGGTGAGCCAGGCTGCGGAGTGGAGGTGCTGAACCTCTGTGAGGATCGTCATCTGTAGAAAAGCTGAAACTTGGGGCACCTGGGGGCCCAGTCCATGCTCTGGTCATGATCTCGAGGTTCATGAGTTCGAGCCCTGCAGCGGGCTCTGTGCTGACAGCTTAGAGCCTGGAGCCTGCTTCGGATTCTGTGTCTCCCTCTTTCTTTGAACCCCCCTCCGCTCATACTCTGACCCTCTCCCTCCCCCTCTCTCTCTAAAAAATAAACATCAAAAATTTTTAAAAAAAAATAGCTGAAGCCAGGATTTCCTGTCCCCATCTTCAGAGATTGGGAGTCGGGAAGTCCAGGCCACTGTGTAGGAATCACCATGTTAACAACTGCCCATGCCTTTCTGATAGGCGTTTTGAGAAATGCTGCCGTTAGAGGTAGTTAAAGCATTTCTGTAAGTGAAGAAGGTGAAGGAAGGCATTTTGATGTTGAGAGTAAAGCACTCAGCTGAGGAAATGCCTGGCAGGGGCCGATGGCATGTGCCTGTCATCACGGAATGTGCTTGCTGCCAGAGCCCTCCAGGTGTGTGACTTGGGATCTTGTGGCTGTAACTTAATTGGGACAATGCCAATAAAATCTTAGCTCTAAGATGCTAGGATGACCTTGGCCATTTGCAGTCCCATGAGTTTAGAGGGTTGTGTGTTAACAGGGAATGAAAACAAAAGTCGCTCACGTTCTGTCTCTGTCTCTGCTTGACAAATGGGGAAATGGAGGTGCCAGTAGGGACCCTGTTGCCATCCATATCGATCATGAGACTCGGAGCTCAGTGGCACAAGGGCCTCAGGCTCCTCTTCCCAAGTGGCTGTGACCAGAATGATGGTTGGGAGGTGAGCAGCGAGCTCTCCGTGGAGGCAGTAGCCAGGGGCTCTTGCTCAGGGCCACAGCGCGGGCCGCACGCATGGAAGCCTGGGGGCTTCTCACTGACAAGCTCACAGGTTCGGTTTGGAGGCTCTGGTCGCTACCAGGGAGGAGGATGGTGGTGTCTGTTTCACCCAGGTCCGGGTCTGCCAGCTTCTGCCTTGAGGATGGCAGCCCCAGCTCCTTCCGAAAGGACTGGAGGTGTGTCAGTAAATGACATACGTGTATCTGTGTGCGCTGTGTTTTATGCATGCGTGAAATACTAGAGATGGAGCAGCATAAGAAAGAGAAAGAAATCCAGCAACCATGAGAGTTCACGTCATTACCATCAATGAGCCAGGGCAAAAAAAGAAACGTATTGGGTTATATTTTTCTTATAAAAAAAAAAAAAAAGAGGAGGGAGAGGGAGTGGGGGAGAAGAAAATATACCAATTCTTCAAGAGAATCTCAGTTTTTGTAGCACAAAGCTTTTACATAGCCTGGCTTTTTCTTTTTTTACGTGTTTGTTTAGTTTTCAGAGAGATGAGCAGGGGAGGGGCAGAGAGAGAGAGAGGAAGACACAGAATCTGAAGCAGGCTCCAGGCTCTGAGCTGTCAGCACAGAGCCCAACTCAGGGTTTGAACTTGTGAACTGCAAGATCATGACCTGAGCCGAAGTTGGCTGCCCAACCGACTGAGCCACCCAGGCGCCCACCGGGCTTTTTATTATAGCTATAGTAGGTTTGTAGAAAAAACTGAAACCACATGTAGAGATAAACAAGAAAAAATAGAAATTATCACCAGTCCTACCAGGATTAAATACAGTTAACATTTCACTGCACTTAACAACTTTCCATTTTTTATTATATTTTAAACTTTCTGTTAGGGGAAAGCTTTAGCCTTAACACAAAAGTAGGGAGAGGGGTTGCGGTTTCTCATGTGTCTGACTCAAAGCGGTTACTGGCATTCTGTGCCCTCAGAACTTGTTAAGCTTCCAACTATATATCAAGATGTGGTTTTTGTTTTTCCAGCCCTGTTAGTTTTTTTTACTCTTATGTTCTGGAAGAAAGACTTACACACAATGTGTAGCACTGGACATTATTTCATGGTATGGTTGGCATTAATTAAAAAAATTTTTTTAAATGTTTATTTATTTTTTAGAGAGAGAGAGCAGGGGAGGAGGAGAGAGAAACACACAGAAATCTGAAACAGGCTCCAGGCTCTGAGCTGTCAGCACAGAGCCTGATGCGGGGCTCGAACTCATGAGCTTCGAGGTCATGACCTGAGCTGAAGTCAGACGCCCAACCAACTGAGCCACCTAGGCGCCCCTGGTTGGCATTACATTTTAAAGAGAAGTTTTCATCCAGGGTGTGATGCTGGTGGCATTCTGAGACTCTATCTGACGTGTTTGTAGGAAATGCAGAGGCCAGTTTCCTGAGACCCTTTCTAGAAGCATCATTTTTCAAGCAAAGGGGATAACATTCAGATGTCACTTGGTGACTCATGCCGCATGGGCAGCCCGGCCGTGTCTGCCTGCATCCCCAGTGTCTGCACCCCGCTTCTCTCCGGCCTTGTTAGGGGGCCAGGATGTTTGCCTTACGTAACTGCAAAGATTCTCTTCTTTTTCCACCATAGCCGTCTTGTGCAAGTAGCTTTATTGCAGGGTTGAACAAATCTTCCACCTCCGTATGCCTGGGGGACGCAAAGGTGCTGCGTTGGCTCTTAGAGGAGAAAATTGACCGTGAAGGCAAAACTTTGCAGTCCCAGCTGTCGGGTTGCAGAAGCCGGAATCTTCAGCTCCCTCGCATCCTAGCCTAGCACCTGGGTCCGTTGTCACCCGAGGGAGGAACGCGGGGGCTGCATTGCATGGGAGGGTCCCTGCTGTTGGCTGTTCTATTTGTTGTATTTATTGAGATCGGCTCTACACTGTATGTTTTGGGCGCTGTTACCCTGTGCTGATAAATCACACGAAATTGTCATCACTTATGAAGCGGTTTTGGCCACTGGCTCGCATAAATCCCCGCACCAAGCCTCTCCTGTGCCTTAAGCCCTTAATGGCCACCCAGTCCCTCAGTTATTCAGGGCAGGCGCCGCTCTGAGCCCTGGATGCAGGAACCGGTCTTACAAGACCAGGTGAAGTAAGCAGTTGTCAGGCCAAAATGTTTGGCTTGGGCCAGCGAATGCTTTGTTTTTGGAGTTGAAAATGAGAGGGACTGTGAGGATCTCCTTGGGCAGGAGATGGGGAGGGACTACACGCATCTTTTCTGTGCGTTTGGAGACCAGAAGGGATGGCAGCCGTTAGATTTCCCTCCCAGTGTGCCGCCAGGTGTCCCCCAGGCTGTCCCTGTGTCCAGGGCCGTGTTTCTGCAAGTGGTTGGGAAGCTGCAGGCACCAGACTGTGGTGGGGGGGGGGGGGCTGATCACAGCGGCTAGAGGCTGGCAGGGGTCTGCCGCCCTATAGGGCAAAGCCCTAAGGGAGGAAAGGGGAGGGGAAGGAAGGGGGCCAGGTCAAAGCAGAGGAACGGGGGCTGGGGTGAGGGGACTGGTTGGAGTCACCCAAGGTGCCTGACTCCTCGTTGGCCTCTGTCTGTCCCCGCGGCCCCCTCCCCCTCCCTCATGGTGCTCGGAGTTGGCTTTTGTGTTTGGAATCACTGCTCCGTTCATCAGTGCAGAAACTAGAGCCTTCTTTTTTTTTTTAATTTTATTTTTTTTAATGTTGATTTACTTTTGAGAGAGAGAGAGACAGAGTGTGAGTGGGGGAGGGGCAGATCGAGAGGACACAGAATCCGAAGCAGGCTCCAGGCTCTGAGCCATCAGCACAGAGCCCGATGCAGGGCCTGAACCCATGAGACCTGAGATCGTGGCCTGAGCTGAAGTCAGATGCTTAACCTACTGAACCGCCCAGGCGCCCCTGCAGCCTTCTTACTGTGCCGCGAAGCCTTCCTAAAGGGGTGTGTCATGGTGGGGCTTTTGAAGTGCCCCCTGCGCACAGATTGTGTGTATAGTTAGTCTTCCAAAGCTCCTGCTTGTTGCCTAAAGCCATCCGTCCCGTAGTGCAAAGCCATGACACGATGACTCCGTAATAGCTGGTCCTCCTGGACAGAGTCTCAGGGACGCAGGGACGGTCACTGCACCCCAGGGCCCCTGAGGGGCTCAGCTGCTCCGGAGTGGGGGTTAGTGAACGTTTCCTATCCGCAGATCTAACTCCTGAGATCTTACCTCCTTCTTCTGTCCATGATTCACTTGGCATCTGTGATGTTCATGGGACGTCATCTCTGTCCTACTTTCATAAGGAAGTAGGGGACCGGGGCCAATCTATTTTGTGTGGTTATTGAAAACTGATTGAAGTGAGTGGTGTACTTCAGGTCATGGGAAGTGATCTCAAAAGACGGGTTTGGACCCTGACTCACCCGTCTCCTATGTGCGCTGCAGGGAGACAGACACCTGACCCCTCAGCCTCAGTTTTCTCATCTGTAAAATGAGGCGAATGATTGCCTCTGAATTTCGAGTCTTCACTCATGTTAGATTCCTGACTCTCCCAGACAACCAGAAAAGCGATGGGAGTCCAGAAGCCCGCGGGAACAATAAAAGCAAGCATATGGTGAATTATTCAGGCCACATGGAACCCAAGCCTGTCAGAGAGCGTGATTTGAAGAGAAAGGACGTTTTGTCCTTCCAAACGACAGCGGCAGCCTCGTTCATCTTACAGAGACCTTACCAGGGCAGACGGCTGTGAAATAGCCTGTGCTCTGTGGCTAGACACGCCGTCCTGTCCCTGGGAGAGCTTGGGCGAGACGGGGGACAGCCAGGAGCGGCTTGGCTGAAGGCTCTGCGTTGAACATTTTAGAGGTTGGTGGCCGTTTGAGCGGAGACCTTCACGCTTGGCTCGTGGGGTGAACGCCCCGGGCCACTCCCACCTGGAGGCCGGTGGTCACAGCTTCCACGGGTCTGCCTCGCCTGACACAGAAACGTAAGGTGAGAATGGAAGGAATCTCACGGGTGGTCTCCTGTTCTCCAGTTTGAGAGATGAGGAGACTAGTGCCAGCCTTGTCCCAACGGCGTTAGCTGCCGGGGGACGGAGGTGAGGTGGGCTTGCAAACAGTGCTGTACCCCCTTCCTACAGCCCCGTGCCTTCTGCCCTCATGAGTGGGCGTCCTCGCGCGCTTGGGTCCCTCCTCTGTGCCAGCTTTACCTTCACACGCCTGTCACTGAATCCTCACAGTGGTGCCATGAGGGACACGTGATTTTCCCTTAAGGGACGGGCAGGATTTTGCCCGTTGGAGGGAGAGTGGAGGGCCTTCCGGAGGAGTGGGCATTTATTTTGCACTTCGTTCCGTGCCACACCCCATGTTGGGCTTAGGGGTTCAGGAGTGAGCAGCCTGGCCCTCAAAAGCCTCATGCCCCAGTGGGGATGATGGTGCAGAGTCGCCCTGGGGCCACCTCAGAAAGGGGGACGTGTCCTCAGAAAGGGGGCCTCCACACCGCGCTGTCTACTGCGAGGCCTGGGGTTCCCATGCCCGCCTTCCTCATGGAGTCTTTTGACCACTCCATGGGGAACGTGCTGGAGGCCATTGCTTTCCGGAAGCCCGACCTCCCAGAGCTGGCTGCCCTTTGGAGGCCGGCAGTGGGTTCACGGACAGCAAGGAGTGGATTCTCAGCCTGTTTCAGGCCAACTTTCCAAATGGGGTGAAATTGCGTCATCATCCTCGCATCCTTTCTTATAGTGACTGATTTTAGGCAGAATCCTGAAATTCGTTGGAGCCTTGAGCTCTGAGCTTACTGTCAACTGTCATAATGATAGTCATTATGATAATCCAGTGACAGAAACTGACACTCACTGGGTGCTTACTTTGTCTCTGTCTTTTACGCATTAACAAATTTCGTTCTCAACACATCCACTAGGTAATACTCTTCCGCCCACTTTATTATTTTTTTTTAATGTTTTATTTATTTATAGGAGAGAGAGAGACAGCGTGAGCAGGGGAGGGTCAGAGAGAGAGGGAGTCACAGACTCTGAAACAGGCTCCAAGCTCTGAGCTGGCAGTCAGCACAGAGCCCGACGCGGGGCTCAAACCCACGAACCGCGAGATCATGACCCAAGCGAAAGTCGGACGCTTAACCGACTAAGCCACCCAGGCGCCCCTCTTTTGCCTACTTTAAAGTAGGGAAGCTAAAGGGTAGATCAGTTAATGTTTCCCCTTCCTAAACTGCCACAGCTGGGAAGGGGCAGGGCTAGGATCTGAACTCCAGACTTCTAACCATTTGGCATCTTGTCCCTTTTTAAGAGCTGGCTGAAGGTAAATTTAAGAATATGGATCTCCTCACTCTAAACACTTGAACTGACAAGACTCAAGAACCATAGTTATGTGCCAAGTGATATTCTAAAATAAAATTTTAGGGGCGCCCGGGTGGCTTGGTTGGTGAAGCTTCCGACTCTTGATTTCAGCTCAGATCATGATCTGGCGGCTCATGAGTTTGAGCCCCCATGTCGGGCTCTGCGCTGACAGCCTCTCCTCGCTCCTGCTTTCCCTCTCTCAAAACAAGTAAATAAACTTTAAAAACAAACTAAGATTTTGCATTTAGAAGTTTTAACAACCGTCCTTTAAAATAACATAAAATTGCCATCTGCCTTTTTTTTGAAGAACTGTTCTTTATTTTGTCCTTTATATGTTTTTGGCGTTACATTTTTCTCTTTGGATAATGTGCAGTCACTGTAGGTAGTAGTGTGTGTTTTGAATGGCTTGCCTGGCTGCGTGAAGCAATGGAAAACATATGTCGCATTTTCGGAGCACTGTGGTCTGGGAAATGCAAGCCACAGGTCTCCATCACCAGGGCTGGGATTGATGTACCAAAAACCTAGGAATCAAGATAAATCTTACAGTCGGCTCTCATCATTCTCAGCAGTTACACTCTGCACAGTCAGTGTAATCGCGGGAATAGTCTGAACATCAGCACCTAGTGGGATTACGTGGTCAGGCTAATGAGAGCCTCTGGTCACAAGGGTTTGGTTGGTACATCAGTGCATAATCCTGTTTTGTTCATCTGAGTGTGTTTGCGTAAAGATACCTTAACAGATCTGGGGCGCCTGGGTGGCTCAGTCAGTTGAGCATCCAACTTCGGCTCAGGTCATGATCTCACGGTTTCTGGGTTCAAGCCCCATGTCGCGCTCTGGAGCCTGGAGCCTGCTTCGGATTCTGTGTCTCCCTCTCTCTCTGCCCCTCCCCTCTTCACACTCTGACTCTCTCCCTCAAAAACAAAGAGACATTAAAAAAATTTTTTAAGATACCTTAACAGATCTTATTTATTCATTAACGTTGAACTCAAGCCAGAAGCTCAAACTCGTGTCCAGATAGCATGCATCTCTTCTTCATAATAATGCATACAGCCCTGTGCGTTTTAGGAACACTAGATAGCATTTCAGCATTTCAGCACCACACTTGGGGACCATTTTAAACAGCAAAATGACCAAGAAAATCCACAAAAACATGAAAAATGTGGCACTAAGTAGATCATAAAGAGGACACGTGAGACCTGAAAAGCAAAGCCACAGCGTCGCCGCGTTCTCCCTCCGCTGTGAGCCTGAGTGGTGGGTGATTCAGATTTTTCTGCTGCTCTGCACGTGCCTGCAAATGACCATGAAACCTGCAGGTACTGGTTTTGAGGTTACAAACCAATTTTAGTAAGTAGGCAAATTCACAAATGCGTAATCTGCAAGTGATGAGAATTGGCTGCACTTTAATGCGTTATTTTAAAGATTTTATTTTCTTTTTTTAAGTGTTTATTTGTGTGTGTGTGTGTGTGTGAGAAAGAGAGAGAGAGAGAGAGAGAGAGAGGATGAGTGGGGGAGGGGCAAAGAGGGAGACACAGAATCAGAAGCAGGCTCTAGGCTCTGAGCTGGCTGTCAGGACAGAGCCCGACGCGGGGCTCAAACCCACAAACTGTGAGATCATGACCTGAGCCGAAGTCAGATGCTTAACTGACTGAGCCACCTAGGCGCCCCTTTAATGCATTATTTTAGAGGCTCAAAATTCATGCCAAGAAAAAGCCATGATAAAGAGACTCCATGATAACTGAGACTTAAGTAAGAGAAGGTTGGTATCTCTGAAGTTTACTCCTGCACCAGACTCTGGGATGGCCTGTGTGGCCCCTGCTTGCTCTGTCCCCTCCCGAGCCTCGGCCAGACCCCCTTTCCTAGGGTCTGACTCCCGTCCTCCCCCTCCTTCTGCTGAGAAAACCATGATGGATGGGGTCCCCCCTGAGCGTGTCCATATGACTTACCAGGCCACTTAGGGCCCTCCTGAATGTGAAATACCTTACTAAAAATAATTACAGGTGTTAATCGACCTTCCTCAGATATAAATTAAGATGCAGCGAGGTGCACCTTAACCCTCACCTGAGCAATTAAGCTCTGACCACCTCTACCCAGAGGAGCTTGCTTACCTGTGCTGGTTGAGGTCAAGCTCAGGACACCCTTGGGAGCACGTTTATTTCAAGGATGAAGCCTGTGTCCTTTCCCCCAAACACGGACCTCCCCTTTTCCTGCGTGGTCCAGGGCCCCCTCAGCCCTACTATGTGGGCCCTCGTACGTGGGCCCAGCTGCTCACCAAGGTTGCTGCTTTCGCTGAGCCTGTAGTTTTCCTGACATTCATTCTGCTACGCTGTTGTTACCTTTTCCTTTGGAAATGGTTAAAAATAGACAGGAAGGTGCAGTTCGAACATGGGGAGATCGTGTACACCTTTCATGTGCTCTCCCCTGCTGGTAACATCACATCACGGATGCCCTTAGTACGTTTTACACCCAGGAAGTGGACACAGGTACAATGCATGGACCTTAACTAGATTTCATCAGTTTTATATGCACTCATGTGTGTGCATGCATATTTGTGTAACCACCACCACAATCACGATACAGAACGGTTGAGACACCTTCATAGTCCTACACCCTCCGAACTGCCATCCCTAACCCCTGCAACCACTGACCTCTTCTCTGTCTCTGCACTTTCGTCATTTCAAGTCTGCTTTGTCCCTGGAATCAGAGAGCAGCTAACCTATTGAAGTCAGCTCCTTTCTCTGCCTGGAAGGTGCTGGAGACGCACCCAGGTTGTTGGGTGTTCCGTGCCCGTGAGTTTCTCTCGCCGACAAGGATTCCATGGCGTGGCCATTGCACAGTCATTAGACCATCCATCCATTCAAGAACATTTGGGTCATTACCAGTTGGAGGCTGTGAAGGAATAAACTGCTGTGCCCATTCTCCCTTAGATCGTTATGTGGACTGAACTTTTTTTTGCTCTGGAGTAAATGCTCAGAAATGCAATGGCTGGTCTATAGGGCACGTGTTCCTTCTGTATTTTAAGGAACTGCCAAAGTGCTTCCCACAGTGGCAGTGCCATCCTACAGTCGGCAGCAGCGTACGAGCGATCCCATTTCTTTGTATTTTCGTCAGTATTCAATTTTTGTCACCATTTTTCCCGTGTTCCAATTGGTACTGGGTACTATCTCATCATGGCTTGGCTTTCCCTTTTCCTAATGACACACGACGTTGAACATCTTTTCAACATGTTTATTTGCCGTTCACGTATCCTCTTTGATGGGAGTATGTGTTCATCTCTTTGGTCTAATTTCATTCTTTTTTGTTTTTTTCCATAACGTTAAATTTTATTGCCTAACGTCAAGTTAGGAATTTTCCATCTTGGAGTAACATTGCTATATTCTTTTTTTTTTTGAACTATAACTGACCTACAGTGTCCTGTTCAACAAATTTTTTTTAATGTTTATTTTTGAGAGAGACAGAGACAGAGCATGAGTGGGGGAGGGGCAGAGAGAGAAGGAGACAGAGAATCTGAAGCAGGCTCCAGGCTCTGAGCTGTCAGCACAGAGCCTGACGCAGGGCTCGAATGAGGCTCAAACCAGTGAACTGTGAGATCATGGCCTGAGCCGAAGTTGGACACTTAACCGACTGAGCCACCCAGGTGCTCTCACCTACAGTGTTCTCTTAGCTTCAGGTGTACATAGAACATGGTGACTCGGCAGTGCAGTACGTTACGCAGTGCCCAACCATCTGTCACCGCACCTTGATACTACAGTGTTGACTATCTTCCCTCTGTTGTGCTTATCATCTCTGTAACTTGTTTCATAACTGGAAGTTTGTACCTCTTAATCCACTTAATCCACACCCACACACACACACCACATCTTCCTTATCCATTCATCAATCGATGGATACTGGACACTTAGGTTATTCCATACCTTGGCTGTTGTAAATAATGCTATAACAGGGCTCCTGGGTGGCTCAGTCCGTTGAGCGTCTGACTTCGGCTCAGGTCATGATCTAGCGGTTCATGGATTCAAGCCCCACATCGGGCTCTGTGCTGACAGCTCAGAGCCTGGAGCCTGTTTCGGATTCTGTGTCTCCCTCTCTCTCTGCCCCACCCCTGCTTGTGCTCCGTCTCTCTCTGTCTTTCAAAAATGAATTAAAAAAAAATAATGTTACAATGAACTGCATGAACTTTTTGAACTTTGTTTTCATTTTCTTTGGGTAAATACCCAGCAGTGAAATTACTAGATCGTATGGTATTTTTATCTTTAATCTTTTGAGGAGCCTCCATACTGTCTTTGACAGAGGCTGCACCAATTTACATTCACACCAGCAGTGCATTAAGGTCCTTTATTCTCCGCATTCTCGCCTACACTTGTTGTTTCTTGTCTTTTTCGTTCTTTTCTCCATTTTATAATTGGATTGTTAGATATATAGAGAGATAGATAGATAGATATACATATATATTTTTTTTTTACTATTTAGTTTGAGTTTTCTTTGTATATTCTAGTCATGAGTTCTTTGGTGGAGAGGCACATTCTTTTTTTTTTAATTTAAATTCAAGTTATTTAACATACAGTGTAGTCTTGGCTTCAGCAGCAGAACCCAGTCATTGATCTCCTGTATATGACCCCCAGTGCTCATCCCAACAAGTGTCCTCCTTCATGGCTGTCACCCATTTAACCTATCTCCCCCACCCCCACACACACCTCCCACATTCATTTCTTTTTTTTTTTTTTAAATGTTTATTTATTATTATTGAGAGACAGAGAGAGACAGAACATGAGCAGGGGAGGGGCAGAGAGAGAGGGAGACAAAGAATCTGAAGCAGGCTCCAGGCTCTGAGCTGTCAGCACAGAGCCTGATGCGGGGCTCGAACTCACAAACCATGAGATTGTGACCTGAGCCAAAGTCAGATGCTTGACTAACTGAGCCACCCAGGCGCCCCTCCCACATTCATTTCTATTGAGAGCTGACTCTATGCAAGGACTGACCCAGAACCTGGGGATTCAGCAGCGACGAACGTCATTGGCCCGCCCAGATAGAGCTTATAGTCTAGTGGGGAGGGAGACTTTCACAATGACTCACAGTGTTAGAGAACTGCAGGGACACAGTTCTGAGAACACACCGTGACAAGAGAGACTTACCGGACCGGGGAGGAGCCAGGGAATCCCGGGGCTGAACCAGGATCTGGAGGGGCAGGAGGTGCGGGGAGCAGGTGGGCTTGGGGGTCCCTCCCTCCAGGAGGCTCTACATCTTCCTGATCCCTAGTCCCTGCTGAGCAGACGCACCAAGAACGATCAAGTAGCCATAGGACCTCGGTGTCCCATCCCCCTCTGAGGCCAGACCTCACCTGTCTCCTGCTCTGCGATCAGAAAGTGCACTTGACATGTTTGCCCTCGGGAAACTTGTTTCGTGAAGGTAAAAAATTTGACAAGAACATGGTCTACTCGAAAGAGGTTTCATTGGCTCCTTTCATTACCTGATCCCCGCTTGAACCGGGAACCAAGTGCCCTCTCACAAGGGGGAGGTGCTAAATTCCTTGAGAAAAGAGTTGGATTCATAAATCATATCCCTCATACAAATTTCATGTTTGAAAATAGAGCAGTTTCACAAAACACCTGCAATCTCTTTGTTCAGTACCTCTGCGGAAGTGTAGCAAGCTCCAAGAATACAAATTTGCAAGATGTTGATTTTAATACACTCTTTTCCAGAACTCTTATGCCGCCTTTTACAGATAGAATTACTCCCAGTGAGGCCTCGTACCTGCCTCTTAATTTACATACAAGGCCCGAGGTTGCTGGCTTCCTACTTCCCTTGCTCGCAGTCCTCACCTGCTAACCGGCTCCTTCCGAACCTGCTTCATCAACAGAAATTAAGAGGGTCCGCATGCAATTTACATAGCTTCGGATGAAAGTGAACCCCCCACTGCCTTCCTCACTGTAATAAGCAATAAATAGGGCTCATTTGTCTCAATTGAAATTTTGGAAGCAAATAAAAGAATCCCAGGAGGTGAGCCACCTAAACACACGTGGATTTCCTTTAGATGTGGAGACCCTGCTTCCTGAACTGAACAAAGACCACGTGGCCTGACGCCAGGACACTGTCTAATTGTGACAGGACAGAAAGTTCAGGAAGTAGGGTGGCTGTGCTCAGGACATTTGCCTCACTGCTCACCGTTGCCCCCTCGCCTTCCTCCTTAGACCTCACACAGGTTCTTTACCCCCCTCTGTACTGTCATCAACAGAAACTAAATCAAGGTCAGGTTCATAGCGCTCAGTGGCAGTGACGTATTGTTGTTTTTCCTGACTTTGAGGATTCCAGAGGCTACCTGACTCTTCTCTCTTGGATGCTGAGCTCACCACACCGTGGACAGCCCTACCTATGTCACTGCCATATCTCTGTAGGTTTGGGCCAAACCCCAGGAAGAACAGCACATATTTTCAAAGAGCGTCAAGTGCGTCATCAAAGGCTATAGTGATGCCGATGTTCCTGGTATGGGCTCTACTTGGTGGCGCTTGAAGGGTAGGAAGATTTCACCCTGAATTCATCAAAGTTCCTTTTCCTAGGAAATCAGTAAGACCTCTCCATGACATATGACGTCATGTCTTCTGATTTCAGAGGAGCCTTCTCTGTCAGAAATAATACCACTTAGGCAAACAGCACATCGTACGGCTTAAGGAGAAAAAAATCGACCAGGCAGGACTTGCATGCTGCCCCGGGGATTCTTTCTGTCATGTGAGTTAAGTACCGCAGACGTCATACAGTCAGTTTTCTCTCCTGTCTGATCTTCCTACAGTGATTGAATCTGTCCTGGAAGACTGTCAGCTGTTTACAGAAGAGCGACTTAAGTCTTAATTTTTCTGAATATTTTGCGTGGATGTGCAGTGCTTTTGTGACCGTCAAGAACAAATTCCACTTGGATTGTCAGACCCTTTAAGACCCACACACAGTTCTTTGTCCTCAGTCATTCTTATTACAGTCATTGCTGCATTGTGCGAATTAATGAGGGTATGTTTTCAGCAGTCCACCTTTCTTTAGGCATTCCGGGGGTGCTTTATTGAGACTTTTAGAAGGCCATGCTAGATAATTCTCGAAGCTAAAAGCATGCATACAAGCCTAAGGCAGGTAATGCTGGAAACACAGTTATGTGTGGGCACAGACCCCAAGCTGTTCTCCAAGAAGACCCTCGGTCCTGCCTGAAGAAGCTAGTTTGCAGAGATGGGTGGACTTTTAATCAGACAAAATATTCTCCATACGCCTCTTAAATATCTCCCTTCAGGGGCGCCTGGGTGGCCTCGTCAGTTAAGCATCCGACTTCGGCTCAGGTCATGATCTCACAGTTTGTGGGTTCGAGCGTCACGTCAGGCTCTGTGCTGACAGCTCAGAGCCTGGAGCCTGCTTCAGGTTCTGTGTCTCCGTCTCTCTCTGACCCTCCCCTGCTCATGCTGTCTCTCTCTCATAAATAAATTTAAAAAATTAAAAAAAAAATCTCCCTTTGCAGGCTGGCAGGGTGGTTAAGAATGCAGGCTCTGGGGCCAGGCTGTGCAGGTGAAAATTCTGCTCTCACCACTTCCTAACTGTGCAGCCTTGTACAAGCGACTAACCATCTCTGAGCCTTGACTCTTGACTCTCCTGGTCTAAAAGCGGGCGGTGTAATAATAGCGCTTACCTCATAGGGTTTGACGAGGCAGAGAATGAGTTAGTGTATGTAAAGTGTCTCAAACACACTATGTGTGCAGTGTATGTTAGCTTCCTTCTCTAATCCTGTCCCTAGTATTCTTTCTGTTTCTTTTGATTTAGTTTGTATTTTTATCAAAAGAATACATGTACTTTCAAAAAATTTTTTCACATAGTTGTTTGAGGCTTACGTTTTCCTCGGATTCCCACTTTTGAGATGCTGCCACCTTCCACTCTGGTTTTTTTTTTTTTTTCTCCTTGGTTATTATTTCCACTCTGAATATTCTTGCAGCTTTTGCGAGGACTGTTTGATTTCCAGATACAGAAAATAAGGATTTAGCTCTCTGATGCTCTCTGCCTTCTCTAGCTATTCACTTAATATCTAGATTTCCTAGGAATTTGGCCGTTGTGTTTTGGCTGAGTCATCCTTTTCCTGTGGGTATATCTCCTTTCTTGTTTAACTTTTTTCCCTTGAGTTTTAGAATTGAAGAATTTTAACAGTTGCCTAGGTTTTATTTATGTACCTCTGCCTAAGCCCGTACTCCCCACCAGATGTGGATTCTAACGTTGAAATCTCCTATTTGTTGTACTTTGCTTCCTTCCCGAAGTCCTCAGCTCAGCTCTGATCTGAACTGATTACTCTCCAGGCATCAGGGATTTTTCTCCACCACCGTCATCGCCATCCCTTTACCTCTCTCGTATTGGATCCCCCGTTTCCTGATCTGCTGTTTCTCTGTCTTGGTTTCCATCCCTCTTTGCTTGAACCACATCCTTCAGTAACTTCTTGAAGAAATTGTGTTAAGAGGTTGGTACAGGTTTTGTGAACTTGTTAGGTATGAAAGTCTTTCTGGGGGCAGGGGGAGGGGTGCTGGGTGGCTCAGTTGGCTAAGCATCTGACTTCAGCTCAGGTCATGATCTCACAGTTCATGGGTTTGAGCCCCACTTTGGGTTCTGTGCTGACAGCGTGGAGCCTGGAGCCTGCTTTGAATTCTGTGTCCCACTCTCTCTGTACCCCTCCCCCATTCTCTCTCTCTCTCTCTCTTTCAAAAATAAACTTTAAAAAATTTAAAAAAAAAAGAGTCTTTCTATGATCACAACTCTTCTTGACTAAAAGATTTGCTGAGTATGGAGTCCTAGGTAGGAATCCAATTTCTCTTAGAATTTTGAAGGCATGTCTCCATTTCATTCAAGTTGGATCACTGTGTTGCTGTTAAGAAGTCTGAAGCTAGGTCACGATCTCAGAATTTGTGAGTTCAAACCCCCCATGGGGCTCTGTGCTGACAGTGCAGAGCCTGCTTGGGATTCTCTCTCTCTCTCTCTCTCTCTCTCTCGCTGCCTCTCCCCTGCTCACTCTCTTCCACTCTCTCACAAAAAAAAAAAAAAAAAAAAAAAAGTCTGAAGCTATTCATTCTGATGACCCCATCCTCATCTTTCGATTTTGATCCCCCTTTCCTCTCTGGAAGATTTTGGGATATTACTTTTGTCTCTGGTATTTTGATACATCACAGTAATGCAGATTGGTTGTAACACTTTTTAACGTTTTATTTATTTCGAGAGAGAGAGAAAGAGATAGAGATAGAGAGAGAGAGAGAGAGAGAGCATGAGCAAGGGAGGGGCAGAGAAAGAGGGAGACACAGAATCCAAAGCAGGCTTCAGGATCCAGGCTGTCAGCACAGAGCCCGACGCCTGAGTCCCTCAGGCGCCCCTGGTTGTAACACTTTTAAAACTATTTTTGCTAGCTACCTAGCAGAATCTTTCAATCCAAAAACCCTTTTCCTTTCAGATTTGGGAAATATTTATAATCCTGCTTCGGATTCTGTGTCTCCCTCTCTCTCTCTCTCTCTCTCTCTCTCTGCTCCTCCCTCACTCATGTTCTGTTTCTGTCTTTTAAAAAGAAATAAACATTAATTTTTTTTTAATTTATCCATTCATTCACGTATTCATTGTAAGAGAGCGTGCACAAGCAGGGAGGGGGGCCAGAGAGAGAGAGAGAGGAGCTCAAGCAGGCTCAGTGTGGAGCCCAATGTGGGGCTCGATTCCACAACCCTAGGATCATCACCTGAGCTGAAAGCAGGAGTCAGATGCTCAGCTGCCTGAGCCCCCCAGGTGCCCCAACTCACTGCACCTTATAGAGACTTTCTCCCAGCTCCCCTGCTTTCTAGCCCGTTGGCCCCCCTTGTCTCCAGAAGTACCTGGTGCTAATAATGATTGAGCTCTTCAGGGGTCCTGTCACTCAGAATTACTTACTTCCGGGCTTACCTCCCTTCCTGCACATACACTCTCTCTCCCTCCTCCGCCATTAGCGGATTTTCAGCCTTGCTTTGTTTACTGAGTCAGCTACCGTGTATCATCTGCCTCGCTGCTTCCAAAATTATACGGACATCTCAGACGATGAATGGATAAAGATGTGGTGTGTGTATGTATACGTGTGTGTGTGTGTATATATGCATATTTGTACATGTGTATTTACATATACATGATGGAATGCGTATATACATATACACGATGGAATACTAGTCAACCATAAAAAAGCACGAACTCTTGCCATTTGCAATGACATGGATGGAGCTAGAGAGTATACTGCTAAGCGAAACAAGTCAGTCAGAGAAAGACAAATACCATGTGATTTCACTCCTCTGTAGAGTTCAAGAAACAGAACAAATGAGCTTAGGGAAAAACAGAAATAAACCAACAAGTGGACGCTAACCTATCTATAGAGAACACATGGAGGGTCACCAGGGGGAGGGGGTGGGGATGGGAGAAACAGGTGATGGGGATTAAGGCGGGCACTCGGGATGAGCACAGGTGGTGTATGCAAATGGTCAGTCACTAATTTGTACACATGGAACTGATATCACACTGCATGTTGACCGACTAGAATTTAAGTAAAAACTTAAGAAAATAATAAAGTTTTATGGACATCTCCTGACTGTTACACGTTTCTCTCCTCTTCTCTCTGTCCTCCTGGAGTTAGCTTCAAGTGAGATTTGCAGAGAAGTTGAGGTAAAACGTGGGCTCCTTCTGCCAAGCCTTATCAGAAGGCTCTCCATACTTTTCAGAGGAGAATAGCAACCTCTCTTGTTCCAGAGGTGTGCAAGATGACTCACCGGTGTTGGGAAGATATTAGAATTCGCCTTTATATTTTTCGTCTAACAAATAAAACAACTTAAGCTTCACTGTTAACACATAAGTGTAACACTGGATACTTGTTTGATACATTCGTGGTTGTGGATTGCACGTGGTGCATGGGGTACCTGATACCAGCGGAGAATGGGGATTCCATGCCATGGCAAGTGGACCATGGGGCTACTTCGTTCTCTTTCGGAATACTGACTGTATTGGCCTTTGACAGTGCTACCTTCTTAATTTTATAAAAACAAAAAACTGGGGCACCTGGGTGGCTCAGTCGGTTAAGCGTCCGACTCTTGATTTCGGCTCAGGTCATGATCTCACGGTTCGTGAGTTCGAGCCCTGCTTCGGGATCTGTGCTGGCGGTGCAGAGACTGCTAGGTTCTGTCTCCCCCTCTACCCCTTCCCTGCTCGCTCTCACTCTCTGTCTCTCTCTCTTTCTCCCTCTTGAAAAATAAAACTTAAAAAAAAAAACTGAAAAAGTATAGTTATTACACTTTATAATGAAGTAGAAAATTTCCATGAAAATCATCTGCTCTGTTCTTAGCACTTAGAACTGTTACTGAATTTAAAGATGTTACACAGTTATACTTTCCTTTTATAAAAGGCCAGCAGTGTAAGTCTTGGCTCTGTCTGTTACAGCAGGGGCTGTCGGAATACGATGCTAAAGCAAATATTGCAAACAAACAGTCTAATTTAGGCAAGAGTGATGTTTTAATGATGAGGAAGTCACAGATTTCAAGAGAACTGCTGGTCTATAGCGAATATTTCAAAGCTACACTGTTTTGACATGTTACAGGAATCTTTCTGTTGAATACAATGTTTTGCATATTCAAATCATACCTGTATACTTAAGTCTTGAACACAAATCTCCTAACTGCTCTCAAGGTATTCCAAATGAAGAGTTTCGGTAGGTTTTGAACCCATTTGTGAAAACTAGGAAGCTTTGCCTTTTGATGAGTTCGTGATAGAATCCAAGAAAATGGAAATTTGCTGGACGGATGATAACCAACATCTGTTCCTTAATTGTAGATGAAACTGAACAATAAATATTATTGTTTTATATTTATTCATTTATTATTTAGAGAGAGTGTGTGTGAACAGGGGAGGGGCAGAGAGGGAGGGAGAGAATCTCAAGCAGGCTCCACAGTCCGTAAGTAATATTTTATTTGGCATAGTAGCCCATCTTAATGGTCCAGTTAGTTACGCAGCTGATCCCATGAGGGTTCCCCTAGCTGGACGCCACAGCAAGGTCCATGGTTGCCGGCGGGCGAGGGGAGAAGAGGCGACTTGTCGGGGCCCGGGAGAAACCCTGAGAGCCACAGCCTTCAAATCCTGGCTGTCTGTGCTTCAGAGGCTCTCTCTAGTCCACGGTCATCCAGACACACTTGACATGCCTCTGCCTTGTCTGCTGTATCATTTGCTATTCACACAGGGAGTTTTTAGCTCATCAGAGTCTGCAACTAACTTCAAATGAAAAAATAAAAAGCCGTCCAGAGGGTACCAACCGTTGATCTTATTGCCAAACTCAGCCCAGCTTGACCAGTCTCTCTGGACCAGTGGTTGAAGGCAGAGCCCACCTTAGAAGAGGACTAAATGTATCAAATTTGAAGATCTTGTGTCTTTAACCTTGTGAGGAACTAGCTTTGAAACCCTAACCTGCTACCAAAGTCGTGGGTTTGTGTCCAATAGATTGAACAAAAAAGTCTTAAATCCGAAACGTACTCCACAGCGGATTTTTGCCAGACAAGCAGCCTTTTTTACTTGATCAGAGAGATTTAGAGCTAAGCGGCCCTTTGAGATGTTCTCTACTCTAATACCCTCATTTTACAGATAAGCAAACAGAGACCCAGGCAGTTAAGGGACGTGTCTGGGATTGCATGGCTCCTTGCATGGCTCTGTGGGGGCCCTTGAGACCAGACCAGCCAGTTCTGTTGATTGTCAGTGACACACCACCCTCCTGAAAAGCCAGCGTGGGGCTCATCTGCATGGGGGCGGGTGGTGGGCGTGGGGTTTGCATCTCAGCACAGCCTAATGCCTGGGGAACAATCAGAGTTGCTGCTAAAAACCCTGGCCCCTAATTGCACCTCTCTGGAAGTACAGATGACTCAGCCGCCCGACCTGCCGCCTGCTAAAACGAATCAGAGTAAAGCCATTTGGAGCATTTTCATTGTGCGAGAAGACTGGCAGTTGCCTGGTTACCAGAGTGACAAATACGAAGTAATTGTGCTCCTGCACGGCCATGGGGGAAGGGCATTTAATTGTCACCAGGAAGTCTGAGGAATGGAGTCAAAGGCCACATCCACGGGGCCATGCAGAAGGCGGGCCTGGAGGGAAGTTAGTAGCGATCACATCGATCACATCAGTAGCGACGACAGGCGAACTTCTATCCGCCCTGACCATGAACAGGAGTGGTGCACAGCACATCGTCTTCGAAACCTTAGAGAAACATCTTGAGGCACGCGTTATCCCCGTTTTACAGATGGGAACCCTGAGGGCGGAGGAACATTATCCAGGGGGTAGCAGATCTCACAAGAGGGAGAGTGGGAATTCACGTACAAACTGATGTCTCTCAGGAGTGCCAGCTCTCACCCACAGCACTGAACCAACAGCAAACTGCCTCACCCCTTCTTAGCTTTCATTTTGGGAGGCTGCTCAGCCAGGGGTGGGGGGGCGGGGGCGTTGTTCATCAGGCCTCCTTCCTTAGCTTTTTCCTGTGTCATGATGCAGTGAAATACTGTGTCTGGAGAGGCTTCCTGATAAAAAAGTACTTTGTGAGGCTTAAGTGACCGGGTAGTAGCCCAGACACTGTCACTGACCAACCCCCCCCAAGTGATTTCCCCCTAAGTGATTTTTGAAAAGGCAGTTTCTGGGGCCTCAACTTCCTTATCTTCAAAGCAGAAGATTTTCTTTTTTTTTTTTTCTTTTTTCTTTTTTTTTTCTTTTTATTTATTTCTAGGAGAGAGAGAGAGAGACAGCGTGAACAGGGGAGGGTCAGAGAGAGAGGGAGACACAGACTCTGAAATAGGCTCCAGGCTCTGAGCTGGCAGTCAGCACAGAGCCCGATGCGGGGCTCGAACCCACGAACCACGAGATCATGACCTAAGCGAAAGTCAGACGCTTAACCGACTAAGCCACCCAGGCGCCCCTAAAGCAGAACTACATACTTTCTATAGGACTTGGCAGGTCCTCTCTCAGGTATATATGCCAAACAGAAATACAGGCAGCATAACACCAGGTGAAAGTGCCAAAAACAAGAAACCACCCAAATCTCCATCAACAGCAGGATGGATGCACTGGTCTATAACCATACCGTGATATATGTAGCATTACAAATGAATAAACTACTGCTACCTGAGGCAACATGGATAAATCTCACAAAATAAGCCAGCCCAAAAAAAAAAAAAAAAAANACTCTCTACCAGCTTCAGACATCATGTTTGTCAAAAAGAGAATGTTCTGCCTCACAGAGTCATGGGGAGGACCAGATGGTGTATAAGAGGTATAGCAGGGCACCAGCCACACAGCAAATGCTCCAGAAATGTCAGCCCCCCCGCATCATCATCATCATCAGTGGATTAATAGTCAAGAACTCAGTGCTAAGAATGCATCTGAGGGGCGCCTGGGTGGCTTAGTCGGTTAAGCGTCTGACTTTCCGACTTTCGCTTAGGTCATGATCTCGCAGTTCGTGGGTTCGAGCCCCGCGTCGGGCTCTGTGCTGACTGCCAGCTCAGAGCCTGGAGCCTGTTTCAGTCTGTGACTCCCTCTCTCTCTGACCCTCCCCTGCTCACGCTGTCTCTCTCTCCTAGAAATAAATAAAAAACATTAAAAAAAAAAAAAAAGAATGCATCTGAAACAGCCACTTGTGTGTGTATCCATGAGACGGAGCCGGACATGGAGATACAGAGGTTTTCAGGGAAGGGGTTTCCCAGGCGATTCTAAGCGAGAGCAGAGGGCGATGTGGGGAGGGAGAAGGAGGGGTGGGGCGGTGGGTAACCTGGCAGTGGGTACCCGTGGGAGGGACTGACCACCATGGGGATGTGAGGCGGGGGTCCTGAATGACAGGGAGGAGCCCGCGCCTGCCGCAGTGCCGGCCACGTGTGCACCGGAGCGCCCTGTGGTTTGAATGAAGTGTCTGCTGTGCCCGGAACCTCCACAGTGTTAAGACCGATTGCTGGTCTTTGATGGGGGAGCTGCTCTGCTCTGTGCTAAGGTCAGCTGGGCACTATCTGAGCTGCTTTTAAATACTTTCTGATGCCTTGAGACTGGAGGCTGTTCTTGGATGAGTGTCAGGGCATTACCAGCAGAAGGGGCGCGTACATACAGGTTCCCTGCTTATCCCTGCATGCAGCTCGTGTGTAACGTCAGGTTTCTTGCAAATTCCCCCGCCTCGCACCCCCGCCCCCCGCCGAGGACACACCTCATCCTCAGCGGAGAGTGGGGTTGGAACAGCACAGGCAGACGGGCCAAGCCTCTGGGTACCCGCTTCCTGAGCCGGTTGCACATTTATCGGGCATGTCTTTTCCTGCTTTTTAGGAATGGCATGGCTGGAGAGAAGACGGAGGCAGATGAAGTTTTCCTTATCTCTATTCTGAATGCCTGCTCAGAGTTTGCAGCCCAATTGATTTGTCTTCACCTGTGGGCATTTTAGTGTCATCTTTGAGCAGATGGAGCACTTTATGAATAATGTGTGTCCACACCCACGCACAGTATTTATTCTAGGGCTCAGCTGATCCAGTGGGAACTGGGAAGGAAGGTCAAGTTAGCTGAGGATAGGCAAGCTAGGAGAGACCCTTGGGAGCATCAGGAGGTGGGGGCATCTGTGGGCTCCCTGGAAACTCACACTGATTTCCAGAATGTCCCTTTCCTGGCACGCACCAGCATAAGGCATTTGTTGGCTCCTGTGGTGAGCGTATCAGCCCCCAGAATCATTTTCATCTGCTCATAGGGCTTTTCTGAGGACGTTCCAGTCTCCCATGGTTAATCACTAATCAGCTCCGGGGACTGATGAGGGATCTGGGCTCCATGTTGAGTGGTAGTAGTTTGCATTCCCTCATTAGATACCGGCAGAAAGCAGGGAGTCTTATCCCATGTTAACAAGGTGATAAAACTAGATCCACTGGATTAAGAAATAGCTGGTGACTGGCGGAGGGGGTTTGACCCCGCATGGGTGGTCCTGCAACCCAGGCCTGTGTGGCTCTGAGCTGTCGGCACAGAGCCTGACGTGGGGTTTGAGCTCACGAATGGTAAGATGGTGACCTGAGCTGAAGTCGGATGCTTAACTGACCCAGCCACCTAGGTGCCCTGGGTGGTTTGTCTTTAAATGAAATTTTAAGGCCGTACATTGTTAACATCTAAACTTCCAGAACGCTGTGTGAATGTCAGGCACACACAGAGCAAGACCAACATACTCCGGTCAGGTTGCTTTGCTTCTCAGTGGTTTCTAATCCGGGGGAGGTCCTGGGGGCTCACGTAATACGCCAGGGCTCGGTGTCAGAACTCTCTCCTTTAACTACCAAGGAAGGACAAGATTGCATCTGATCTAAAACACTCTGTTTGCAGCAAAGCTCCGTGAAGCATTTGCTGAGAACGAGGCCACTGCCTTCAAAGACGAATAACACAGCCGCGTAGCCGGTCAGTCGCTTCCAGGGCAGATGAGCGTGCGGGGATCGGCTCCTGACTGCTGGGCAGGGGTGCATGTTGCTAACAGTCCTGCTCTTGCAGAATCTCTTTTGGTGTCTGGGACCTGCCCCCCACTGTGTTATGTTCCTGGAGAGAAGCTAGGCCCTGTTCTCGATGAGCTCCCCGCCTAGCGGGCAGACCAGTGGCATCAAAATAGGGAAACAATCCCATGAAGACTTACTGAAGCAAAGGTAACGGAGTGACTATAAGCTGTTGGAGAACTTAGCAGGATGCCTCAGGGCTGAGGGAGAGGTCCCAAGAAGGACAGACTTAGACGGAGGCCCCTCCCCACGGCCGGGGGGGCGGCGCACCTTAGAGGCTGCACCCGCACCCCCCCCCCCCAGGCAGCAGAGAAATGTGCGAGTTCTCGGGGGCTAGAGGTGGTCTGCAGGCAGCGGGTGATCGGGAAGGCACAGGCAAGCTGGAGCAGGCAGGGGTGTGCAGAGGGAGGCCTGGTGCTCCCAGTGTCTGAACTGGGAAGGGGTGCAGGACACAGACCTCCCGGATGGGGACAGACAGGCATGGGGCGGCAGGGTGCTGGCGCAGCGGGTCTGCAGAGGTCACCAGCCTGGGCTGGGGCCGCGGGGTGGCAGAGAGACTTGGGTTCCGCAGTATGCCCGGGCCAGAGCGCCTCACCCCTGCTGCATCCTCACCGCCAGAGCTCTGACTGCCGCTGTGACCTGGAGTCAAGGAGGGAAGTCCCTCCGTCCTGCATGGTCTCGCCCCCACCCAAGACTGAGAAAGCTTAACTGTGTGCTCATTGCACAGAAACATTTCAGTGAGTTCATTCCCTGCATTGTCACAGAGCCCGTGAAGGGTGCATGGGAGCTGGCCTCGCTCTCCGGAGGTTAATTCCAGGCACAGGGTGGCAGCGACCTTTGAGTGGGACCTTGAAGAATCGACCAGGCACAGCCTCCAGCCTCGCCCAGCTGTGCTTTCCTCGCCTCGTCTGCTCCAGACTTGCTGACTCTGCGGCTGCTGGACTGCGCGTTGTGTGACTGCTGTCCCCGCTGGACTGCGCGTTGTGTGACTGCTGTCCCCGCTGGACTGCGCGTTGTGTGACTCCGAAAGGCAGGCGTGCGCTGTCTCTAAGGTCTTTGTAGACCTTACAGCTGATGGACTTTACCACGATGGTGCTGCTTGTCCTGCAGCCTGGAAGCCTTCGGTAGCTCCCTATTGCCTGCAGGATCGTGGTCCAGGTGTTTAGGGGAGTATTGCAGATAGCCAGGGACCAAGCTGCTAACCACCCCTGCGGTATCTTCTTCTACACCGCCTTTCTGCTCTGCTTCCGGCCACCCGTGTTCCCTCCCGTCCTCCTAACCTTTGCTCTTGGTGTTTGTTCCCACCGGACGTGTCTGTCCCACCTCCTCTCTAGTGTCCCCTCCTTTTCATGCCTTTCTTTTTTTATTTTTTTAAACTATTTTTAAAAATTTATTTTGAGAGAGTGAGTGAGCAGGGGAGGGCAGAGAGGGAAAATCCCAAGCAGGCTCCGAGCTGTCAGCTCAGAGCCAGACGCAGGGCTTGAACCCACGAACTACGAGATCATGACCTGAGCTGATATCAAGAGTCCGACACGACTGAACCACCCAGGCGCCCCCCAATTCATGCCTTTCTTTTTTTATTTTTTTTTTAATGTTTTTTTTTTTTTTTATTTATTTCTAGGAGAGAGAGAGAGACAGCATGAGCAGGGGAGGGTCAGAGAGAGAGGGAGTCACAGACTGAAACAGGCTCCAGGCTCTGAGCTGGCAGTCAGCACAGAGCCCGACGCGGGGCTCGAACCCACGAACCGCGAGATCATGACCTAAGCGAAAGTCGGACGCTTAACCGACTAAGCCACCCAGGCGCCCCAATTCATGCCTTTCTTGATCTTACTGCCCCATGGGCACCTTCCCCTCCTTTCCATGCTGCGTGTACAACTTCCTCCTCTGTGACACGGAGCCTTTTTTTTTTTTATGTTCCTTTCTTTTATTTTGTAAAATGCCTTAGTTGAGAACGTACAACTGCTAACATGCTCACATTTGCTTCAAGTCTGTTTTTAATTAAAATGACTACACCATTATGGATAGATGTGTATATTCGTAAATAGCATGTACCGTTGTTGTGTGTTGTTAAATTATCATGTATCACGTGAGCAGAGATAACGCGCTGCAGTTCAATTTCTCCCTCAACATTTTGGTTTTTGTTTTGATGATCTGTCTTTGTTGACATATATATATAGTTCTGGTTCAATCACTTAAACTTCTATAGAATTCTATCCAGTGAATACACTGCCATTCAGTCATTATTCTATTTAGGTAGCTTCCCATGCCCTGTTATATTTTGGGTGTCAGTATTTTATGTGTTGCAAATATGACAACATCCAATTATAACTGAATATTTCTTCTTCCTCTGCTAGGCTGTAAAATCCTGCAAGGCACGTTTGACTTTGACTTGTGTCCCCCACACTTAAGGAGTGCCGTATCTAATGTAGACCAGGTACCAGTCATTTGCTGAAATAACATAGCTGGGGTGGGACATGGAGGGACCTTCCAACGCGATGCTATGTCTGACCAGCCAGCGACTTTGCGCAGAGGAAGGCTTTCTCCCAGGAAATCCTATGAGATTGTAGAGCAGTGCTGTCCAAAAGTGATGGAATGTTCCAGAACTGCACCGTGCAGCTTGGCACATGTGACTAGTCACTGGTCACATGTGGCTACCGAGCACTTAAAATGCGGCCCGTTTTATTGAGAAACTGGATTTGACATTTCATTTCATTTTAATTAAGTTTAAGTAGCCACGTACGGCCAGCGGCAACTGTATCGGACGGTTTCAGAAACGTCTGGTCATAGGCAGATACCACATAGTATGACTCATATGTAGAATCTAAAAAGTTTGAGCTCCTAAAAGCAGAGGATAGAATGGTTGTTGCCAGGGTGGGGGCTGAGGGGGAGACACTGATCAAAGGGTACAAAGTTTCGGTTACACAAGATGAATTACCTGTGGGAACTATAGTTACTAACACCGTACTGTATGGGGCCGCTGGGTGGCTCAGTTGGTTGAGCATCTGACTCTTGGTTTTAGCTCGGGTTGTGACCTCATGGTTCATGAGTTCAAGCCCCACATCAAGCTCCATGCTGACAGCATGGAGCCTGCTTGGGATTTTCTCTCTCTCTTCCACTCTCTCTCTTTTTGCTGCTTCCCCACTCACTCTTAAAATAAGTAAACTTAAAAAAAATAATACTACATTGTATACTTGAAATTTGCTAAAGGTATAGATCTTAAGTGTTCTCACCACGTAGAAAAAAGGGAACTATATGAGGCGGCGAGAATATTCATTAACTTGGTCATGGAGGTCGTTTCACAATGTATACATATGACAAAGCATCACATTCCACGTCTTCAATATACACCATTTTTATTTGCCGGTCATACCTCAGTAACTCTGGAAAACCTAAATTCATTTAGAAAATATGGGCTAAGATAAATACCCAATATCTGCTAATAATGGAAGATACAGTGATTTTTGGTGATGTGTCACCTCAGTGACCATTTTGCTTATGAAAGATGAGTAATTGAACAAACATTGAGCAAGTTTCAGCCTACTGGGTACCAGACCATTTCATCTGTGAAATGAGGCCCGTGAGGCCCACTTCCTAGGGTTGTGGATAGACTTAAGTAAGATAATTATGCAAAACCTTTGAGGCTGCTGTTCATTAAAGATGGAAGCTGCCAGTCTTCTCATTATTCCATTCTTACTATGGAATAGGCAAGAGGGGTTTGGGTATGACTTACAATCCATGGCCTCACATCTGGGGAGAGAAAACAGATGGAATTGATGCAACCCTGGGTGCCCCCCTTTATCTGAGCTGTCTTCCAGACAAGCCAGGGTAATCCCCGTTTATTCTACCCTGAGTTGTCTTGACCCACTGGCTTAGAGTGCGGACTCCATGACATTTGAGCACCAATCCTAAAGGCCCATTCATGGCAGGGGTTCTGAACATCCTTCCTCTTCCGCGCCTTCCTTTTCAAGGGTTTCGGACTTGTTGCCCCATGTCTGTCTCTCGCATGCCCCGTCCATCCAGTAAGCACAGTGGCAGAGCAGTGTTCCCAGAGCAGCCCCTTCTTGCTCATACGTGTTGGCGCCCGGGGCCACCCCAGTCTCGTCTCTGCTATTGCACGTGCAGTGTTTATCCTCTAGCTCAGCTGGGTGGTTTTGCTGCCATTTGAGCACAGCCTGAGCACTCTGACCCTGTGCCTTTGCTTGCTCTGCTGCTGTCTGCCATTTCCACCCTCTCTGGCTGCCCCTCTCCCCTCTCCTCTCCCTACTGACGCTCTGCCTCCCAGCACCCAGCACAGAGGCTGCCTCCGCCATGCAGGCGGCTGAGCTCCCTGCACTCTTTTCCCATGCCTGTTCACCCCTCTGCTGCGTGCCTGCACAGGCTCACAGTGGTTTGATTTGTGTGCATTTCCTTTCTGTCCCATAAAATACACAGACAGGGATGGTGTCTTTATGTCTCTCTGTCCCTCACCGTGTCCCTGTACCCAACAAGATGGTTGTTAACTGGTTAAGATGGACAAATGTGTTAATGGAAATGTTTAAACACTTAGGATATGATTCCCCTTTTAGGGGCGCCTGGGTGGCCCAGTTGGTTAAGCATCCAGCTTCGGCCCAGGTCATGATCTTGCGGTTCGTGAGTTTGAGCCCCTCATCGGGCTCTGTGCTGACAGCTCGGAGCCTGCTTGGGATTTGCCCTCTCTGCCCTCCCCTGCTCACTCACTCTGCTTCAGATCCTGTGTCTCCCTCTCTCTTTTCCCCTCCCCTCCCCTCCCCTGCTGTTCTCTCTCTCTCTCTCTCTCAAAAATAAATCAACATTAAAAAATTTTTTAAAAAGGGGATATGATTCCCCTTTTAAGGAGAGTCCTTTTATAGTGAGAATAACCCCTGCATACTCAGGATGTGACAATTTTCCTAGCAAAGCCCTTTGACAGATCATAACACACATCCTCTTAAATCGCAGAAAACTCTAATCTCTATACAACAAGGATATATTTAAAGATTTGTAAAGTGAGTATGAATGCTCACAGTGGATGACAAAGGTTCTAACTCCACAAAGAATTCATACGTGCAAATAGCCAAAAATAGGGGCCGCTTTACATTTCTTCAGTGAAAAGCAGCTCCCTCCTGTTTCTGGTTTAATAAGTGTATATGAAGTGAATTAGGAGTGGAGTCCAACTCAGAAGCTAAAGATGCAATTTAAGTCCTTGCCTCTCACTTTGACTTGGTTTTAGGTTTAGATTTGGTGGTGTCATGAATATGGAAAGAGCTCACCGTTCCCAGTTTAGGCAGTAGCCTGCCAGGCTTAGTGAAATCGGCATTATAGGTATTGACATCCTGATGTGGGAGGCCCAGTCCTCGGTGCCGCAGAGAATTACTAAGAAAGTCCCGGGAACACCCCTCATGTCAAGAGGAGATGGTTTTATGAGCCATTGCTGTGCATAAGGAACGCTATTGATTTCTGGATTCAGGCGGGAACGCGGCTGTTGAGTGCCCCTCTGTGACCGAAATCGGTAATGGAACGGGAGCTATGAAGGGGCTGAATTCACTGCAAATGGAAATTTAAAAATCCAGCTGTTTCCGATTTTTGCAGAGGGAAAGTGAATTAGCACATTACCGAGCATCTGAACGAAGCCTCGCGGTTGGACCTTGGTCACAACCCGTGGGGGCCAGGCCGGAACAGGCGGGGGACCCGCTGGGGCAGCTCATTTCTTTATTCATGGAGAGCCATGCCTCCCCTGGCTCTCGTTGCTATAATTGGCATCCAGGGAAGATGGCTGCTACCGAGTGACAGTGACAGTGATAGTGACAGTTCCCCCCCAGGGCTAATGCTTTAACTCACAAGGAGGCAAGAAGGAACAAGTCTCAGGCCAGGAGGCACCAGTGCGGAGAACTTGATCCTTCTCACAGGGAGATCCCAGACTGGGGAGTCAGGACTTCCAGTCTCCGTGGCCGGAGGACAGATGAAACCCTGGATGAAAGCAGTGTCCTCTGAGGGTCATGCCTGCTGGCAGCCAGCGGGCGAAGATGGGCAGGAAGTCAGAAAGCTGCCAACCTGCAAGCCTTGGCCCTCCCAGAGCGTTGTGACACAGCAAGACCTTAAATGATCCCGGGAACGTTTCTCTCGGCGTGACGGGGAAAGCCAGCCACGCACGTGGCATCTCTCTCCTCATACCTCCCTTGAAAAACGAGCCAAACGTACCGAATACGCTCTAGGAAGTAGAGACGAGGCAGTTGTACGTGGCTGTTCATTTGGCCGTGCCACGCGGAGCAGAAAGTGGATTAGAAGTAGCGTTGGATGAATGGCTCTCTTCGTAGCTGTCACGGGCTATGCCACTGGAAGTTTCCTTTGTACTGTGCTTCGTGAGCTCCCAGGTGTGTTGACTAGTCTGTTACGTCGCAATCACCCTGGCAGCCAGACAGGGTGGGCACCATTCCCATCCTATACTCCAGAAAACGGAGCCTTCTAGAGCTTCTCAGGGATATCACTTATACAGTAGAGATGTTATTATTACGGGTGGTCAGGGCTTTTTTCTAGGTCCTGTAGCTTAAGATCTCTCTTTCCCCTTCTGTGGGAAAGAGTTTAGTGAGAAAGATGTAGAACCATAGATTAACTGCACTCTACATGCCGCTCTGTGTATCTGATGGCTCCTCACTGAATCATCCATTCCCCATCTTGGGGCCAGTGAGTGCTGAATTATTGCCATTTCAGCATATGCATCACCCACCCCGCCGGCTCTCCTCACCCAGCTGTCCTCAGTCTCACAAGGCTTGGTAAGAGCAGTAGACGGGCAAGCCAGTTTAAATATATGTGTTGGTTCCGAGCACTGAAAAGCACACATTGACTCATCCCGCAAGAAGGCGCCAGCCTGTGCTTGGGATGATTTGTGCTCCTGGGGTTTGCAGCCCGTCACTGATGACACCGCATGAAAAGATAGTCTTGCATGTCTCCATTTTTCTGATCAGCTTTTTATGTTTTTATTTATTTTTTAAGTAGGCTCTACACCTGGCGTGGAGCCTGGCGCAGGGCTCGAACTCACGACCCTGAGATCAAGACCTGAGCCGAGATCAAGAGTCGGACACTCAACCGACTTAACCACCCAGGAACCTCCTTAAACACTTTATTTTAAAATTTATTTACAGAAAAAGTGTGTTGTGTGCAAAGTTCCCACATGCCCCATCTCCCACTTCCTCTGTGGTTTACTTGGCACATTAACACAATGCTTTGGTCACAGTCGATTAACCAGTGCAGATACGTTATTTTTTAATGTAAGTCCGTACCTTGCTCATGTTCCGTTAGTTCCTCCCTAAGTCCTTCTCTGCTTCGGGGCCCCATGACACGTACCACGTCACCTATAAGTTGCCACGTTTCCGGCAGTGACCGTTTCTCAGTCTTGCCCTGTTTTTGATGACAGTTTCGTGGTATACTGGGCAGGCATTTTGTAAACTGTCCCTCGGTTGGGATCTGATGTTTTTCACGCAGTTGGGTGTTGGGGAGAAAGACCCCAGAGGCCATTCTCATCACATCACGTCAACCGTATATGCTTCAAACGTGACTCACTTGTGGTGATGTTGGCCTTGGTCACCGGGCCGAGGGAGTGTTTGTCAGGTGTTTTCCCTGAAAAGTTGCACGCTGTCCTCTTTGGAGAGCTACTGTGTGCAGCTTAATGTGGGGAGTCGAGGTTTGTGTGGTCTCCCTCCCTGAAGGCAGAAGGCCTAGGGCACCTGGGTGACTCAGTCAGTTAAGCGTCTTACTTCGGCTCAGGTTATGATCTCACAGTTTCTGAGTTTGAGCCCTGTGTCTGGCTCTGTGCTGACAGCTCAGAGCCTGGAGCCTGCTTTGGCTTCTGTCTCCCTCTCTCTCTGCCCCTTCCCCACTCATGCTTGCTCTCTCTCTCTCTCTCTCTCTCTCAGAAATAAAACCATTAAACAATATTATGACATTTACCTTTATAAGTCTAATAGTTGAGAGACATAGAGAATGTTTAATCCAGTCTGATTGTTCACATTAGAACGCAAGAACATGTGGGGTTACTCAGTGGAAGAACAGAGGACATTTTTTTCTTTTCCTTCCTCCCTTCCCTTCCCTTCCTCTCCCCTCCCGTGCCCTCCCCTTCCCTATCCTGTCCTTTTTTTTCTGCAGGAGAGAAAATACAGTATATGACTGATGGTTTTTCCAGCAATCGGGAAAGCACAGATAATTTAATAAATGGGATTTTCCAGTGACCAAGCTTTACAAAACAAAGTAGCATTAGAGTTCATTCCCAACCTATATATTTATATCCCAGTGAATTAAAGACCCAAAGACAGAAAAAGAAACTTTACGTTAGTTAGAAAACCATGTGGAAGACATCTGTGCAACACTGGAGTAGGGACAACTTCCTCAACAAAACACACAGCAAAGGGCAAAACCCATAAAGGGCAAATACGGTTAAATAGAAGTACAGAGGGATTTAGAACTTCTGTATCACAAAAGAAAACAGGAAACCACACAAAGCCTGGGAGAAGGTACAATGGAAGAATCTATAAGGAACACGTCCAATTAATGATAAAAATAAAGCCAGAAATTGGAAAACTGAAAGATGGAAGCATGGGGCTCACAGAAGAAGAATTTCAGAGCGGTCAATAAATGAAATGTGGCTCAACTTCACTAATAGCTAGGGGAATGCAAATTAAAACACGTCACAGATTGTGAAAGAATTACACAGTATGACACTATGGAGAGCTGGTGAGCTCAGGGGAAGCAGTATGCACCACATTGATGGAGAATAAATGGCTTTGGCATCAGGGAGGGCAGTTGGACAGAACCAAGTAACACTGTAAGCACTTTCCCTGTGACTCAAGCACTTAGCTTCCAGACATCTGTCCTAAAGAAATGCGGACATAGTCACACAGATAGGAATAAGACTGTTCTCTTGTATTACTAGAACAGCAAAAACTTAGAGGCAGCCTCATGTCCACCCCTAGAAGGATGAATAAATACAACGTAGACAATGCTTACGATGGAGAAGTCAACAGCATTGAAAAAGAATGACTGAAATCTATCTCCCCTGTTTTTCTATGTGCATTTCAAAATGGGTAGATCTCAAAAAAAATTTTTTTTCCCAATTAAAGAAGTTGCAGAACGAAACACCATCGTAACTATAAATGTAATGAGACACAGAAGAATGCAGTGTACTTTTTATGTACATATGCATATGGGTTGTAAAAGTGTTTTCTTTTTTTTTTACATTTATTTTTGAGAGAGGGAGTGAGCGAGCACGTGCACGAATGGGGGCAGGGCAGAGAGAGGGAGACAGAGGGTCTGAAGTGGGCTCTGTGCTGAAAGCAGAGAGCCCGATGTGGGGCTCAAACTCATGAACCGTGAGATCATGACCTGAGCCAAAGTCAGACACTCAACTGACAGCCACCCAGGTACCCCGAAAGTATTTTCTAAAAGTGGATAATAACATTCAAAATAGCATGGTATGGATTGTCACCGGGAAGGATGAAAGAGATTGGGATGAGAAAGGTACTGTGGAATGTGTTGTGATGGTCTGATTTTGAATAAAGAGAATGAATTTCTGTATGAATGCTAAAATTAAAAATCAATTTTGAAAAAAAACTATAGGAAAAAATTACAGACTAGGAAAAAAAAAAGCCCAAATTTATCTTTTAAGAAATGGAAGCATGTTTTTTTCCAAGCATACGTATTTGCTGAAGTTCCAAGAGCTGGCATTTAATACTGAAGGGAAAATAGCTCTCTCCGTTAGATCAGGTAATTTCATAATAAATAAACCTACTTCGTGCCCATCGTACATGAGTTCACTACAATTTTCCTTTCTTATTTTCAAGTGGCTTTTACAATAGTCCTGAATTATCCTCTCACGTGCAAGTTTACAGCTTATGCACAAAGACGGAAATTCATTAATCATAGAAGCAGTCGTCTTCAGATAAAAGGAATTTATTCCAGATGATTCTAAGGAGGGACTCTTTAGCGGGAAATGAAGGAAGTTTTTTAGTCTTGGTTGGAAGAATGAAATAGGAAAAGTGGAGATCCTCAAGACTTTTCAAAAAACGTCCCAGTGCGAATTTGTATTACTGACTGCTTACTCCGCACCCGGAGTTAGTAGGACCTCCACCAATCAACCGCCTCTCGGTCCTGAGAGACAAAATCCAAACCATCTAAAACATTCCTGTGTCACTGGGAATGAAGACTTGGGTCATCAGCATGTTCTAAGACAAAAGAGGATGAATGATAAGGAAGCCAGGTTTTCTTGCAAGTATTAACGAATCTGAATCTTCCGGCGGAACCATTTTCTCGAGTTTTGCCTCACATGGTGTTATTCCGCAGACTTGCCTGGGTTTAAACGACCCTGAAGAGAACCCTGTGCTGGTCCCTGAAACACACCGAGGTTGAGTTGACTTCGCACAGTCAGACGCAGAGCCCCGTTACCGCCAGAGCGCCCTTACTTACAGATCACCACGTGCTTGGAGGACTGTCCCCTGCTTCCCGCAGATCTTGTTTCTCGTTGGATGGAATGTGAATAAAGCATGGTCTGCATCTGCCGCTGGCATGATGATGGTGATATGATGACTGGTGGCAGCGGTCATGATATGCAGAGCAGAGAAGATGTTGTGTTAATCCCCTGTAGGACCATTTGGTGAAACAAGTGTTTTTCAACAGGTGTCTGTGGATTTGGATGCATCGCATAGCGGTTGCCAGAACTCATTGGTAGACCTCTGGGGACAGGAGGAGGCCTCTTAGCCAGATTCTTGAAGTGGAAATTCTAGGATTTGTTGCCCCATTTCTAAAAAACTGGAAGGACGGGGCACTAGTAATTGAATAAGTCTTCGTGGTTTGTGTGGGAAGAGAGAGACGTGTCACAGGCAGAGACAGACCGAGAGAAGATGGGGACACTCAGGCCACAGTGCCATCCAACTTTGGGCAAAACTTTGAACCCCACGTTCTCTGGGAGATGAACACGCTGGCTTACATGGTGTCCATGGTTCGTTTCTGCTGTGACTTTTAAGTGAATTCCTTGATTCTGGAAGACTTTACAGAGGCCCCTCAATACTTCAGATGAGACGGAATTGAAGTATTTTCCTGATTCTTCTCTTGGATTCACGATACCAGAGATTGAAGTCTGTGGGCACCAGCACCTTCTCTCCTCATCCTAGATGGGGACCAGGGCTGTCCCTCTTCTGGAGACTGTTTCTCCCTGGGAAACCTTGTCTGTGAACCAAACACTGAGATGCAGGACCCTGTAAATACAACTGTACAGGAACAGGAAGGGCCAGACAAGAAGTAAGACTCCTGAGAATCTGCACGACCGGTGGTTTGTGTGGCTCTCGGTTTCATGGTCACAAGAGCAATCTTTGTTGACCTGCTGCACAGATCAAACTCCTTATCCCAGTGCTTCTCAAACTTGCGAATGCAGGTACCCCTTTTTATGGAGAAAAGAATTCTCATAAGTGTCCAGTGTTTTCCTAATTGGTAGAAACCTAAAAGGCACTGAGTGCTACCGCTCCGAGCTGTTCGTGTTCCATGTGTGACTGAAGGTGTCTTACCTGGTAGATGTGGTGGCGCCATTTTCTGGATTCAGGCTACCCAAACCAGACAAACATAAAAACAAAACCCCTCGAGGGGCACCTGTGGGGCTCAGTCCGTTAAGCGTCCGACTTTGGCTCAGGTCATGATCTCACTGTCTGTGGGTTCGAGCCCCGCGTCGGGTTCTGTGCTGACAGCTAGTTCAGAGCCTGGTGCCTGTCTTTGGATTCTGTGTCTCCGTCTCTCTCTGACCCTCCTCTGCTCGCCCTGTCTCTCAAAAATAAATAAAAAACATTAAAAAAAAATGTCTGTAAAAAAAACCAACCCTTGGGCCTTGCACCAATGGGATTTATAAAAATCCCATCTACAAACATCTGTGGAGGGAGTGCTTACCAAGGGACGGGTACTTGGGATACTTGCATGAACATATCTGGTTCCCGTCCTTGCAGAGCTTCTATTCTAGACCAGGGATTGACAAACTTCTTCTGTTAAAAGCCTCAGAGAGTAAATGATTCCATCTTCGTGGGCCAGACAGTCTCCGCCACAACTTCTCGACTCTGTCGTGAGTGTGACTGTGCCGCAATAAAACTTTATTTGCAGGAGCGAGTGGCGGGCCAGATTTTCTCCCGGGCTGTGGTTGGCTGGCCTCCGTTCTGGATAGTGAACAGTAAACCTAATAAAAAGGTAAATTGTAGCTTTTAACTCTATTTTTTGTGTAGTTTACTATATTTTACCTGTGGTTTTTAACTATATGAGATGCTGGTGTGGTTCTAACAGAACGAGGAAGATGCAGGAGAGGAAGCTGAGATCAGAGGGGGAAACTGAGGGCAGGAAAGGGGAGCTCATAGGAATTTGCTTTTTTCCTGCAGGCTCTGCGTGTTGTTTTGCCTTTGTTTGTGTGACTAGTCGCTTGTGTGCTATGCTTGGTTCCTTTGCACTTTTTTTTTTCTTAATTTATTTCTGAGAGAGAGAGAGCATGAACAGGGGAGGGTCAGAGAGAGAGGAAGATACAGAATCTGAAACAGGCTCCAGGCTCTGAGCTGTCAGCACAGAGGCTGATGCGGGCCTCGAACCCACAAACCGTGAGATCATGACCTGAGCCGAAGTTGGATGCTTAACCGACTGAGCCACCCAGGCACCCCTTGGTTCCTTTGCTCTTAGCAAACTATGTTACTTTATTTTATTTTATTATTTATTTATTTAGTTAGTTTAGAGAGTGTGGGAGAGGGAGAGAGAGAGAATTTTAACTTGGCTCTGTGTTCAGTGCAGAGCCCAACTCAGGTCTCAATCCCACGATCCTGGGATCATGATCTGAGCTGAAATCAAGAGTTGAATGCTCAACCAGGCCCCCTGTTCTTAGCAAGACTATTAAAGCGCCTGCAAGGGGTAGCCCAGCGGAGAACCCACAGGATTGTACAGTCGCATGTAGCTGCTGCACTTTGGTTTTTGGTTAGTGGGTGGCCATTGCCATGTTCTGAATACGCTTTGATTAACATGTCGAAGATAATCATCAAAGTGAAAGTACAAAAACGTTTAGAATCTGTCTTCGAGAATTCAGAGTCCCTTGGAGTGTGTCCATGGGGCTGTTTGGGTGTCTTGCCCTGTCACACACTTGCTTTTTTTTTTTTTAAAGTTTTATTTAAAAAATTTTTAAGAATTTTTTTGGTTTTTAAAGTTTTTAAGTTTTTAAAGTTTTTCAAAGTTTTTAAAAATTTTTATTTAAAGTTTCCTTTCAAGTTTTTATTTATCTTTATTTTATTATAAAGTTTTCCTGGGTGGCTCAGGTCACAAACTCATGCTTCATGAGTTCAGTCCCAAGTTGGGCTCTGTGCTGACAGCTCAGAGCCTGGAGCCTGCTTCGGATTCTGTGTCTCCCTCTCTCTTTGCCCCTCCCCCGCTCATGCTTGCGCGCACTCTCTCTCCCTCTCTCTCCATCTCTCAAAAATAAACAAACATTGAAGCAAAATTTAACAAAATATAAAGGTTTTACTTTAATTCCATTAGTGAACATACAGTGTAATATTAGTTTCAGGTGTATAGTATTCAGCTCAGCACTTCCATACATCACCCGGTGCTCATCAGGACTCGGCCCTCCTGAGTCCCCACCCCCATTTTCCCTGGCCTCCCCTCACCTCCCCAACCATCCGTTTGTTCTGTACAATGAAGAATCTGTTTCTTGATATTTTTTTCTCTCTCTCTTATTTTTTTCCATTTGCTTATTTATTTCTTAGGTTCTACCTGTGAGGGAAATCATACGGTATTTGTCTTTTTCTGACTGACTTATTTGGCTTAGCATTATACTCCCGAGCTTCATCCATGTTCTTGCACGTGGTAAGATGTCATTCTTTTTTACAGCTGAGTAATATTCTATTGTATATTATTATATACATTAAATCTATATATAATGTAATAGAATATTATGTTAGAATAATATATACTTAATGTATAATATACATTAGAATAATATATAATAGAATATTCAGAACAAACTGGTTTGGTCTGTATGTATATGTGTATATACATACGTGTGTGTGTGTGTGTGTGACATCCTTTCTATCCATTCTTTAGTCATTGGACACTTGGGCTGTTTTCATGTCTTGGGTCTTACAGATAATGCTGCCATGTACATAGGTGTGCATATACCCCATTGAATTTGTGTTCTTATGTTCTTTGGGTAAATATCCAGTAATGCAACTGTTGGATAGTAAGGTAGTTCTATTTTTAACTTAAAAATTTTTTTTGTTATTTTCGAGAGAGACAGAACACTAGCGGGGAGGGGGGCGCAGAGAGAGAGAGGGGGAGACACAGAATCCAAAGCAGGCTCCAGGCTCCAAGCTGTCAGCACAGAGCCCGACACGGGGCTCGAACCCACAGACCATGAAATCATGACCTGAGCTGAAGTCAGATGCTTAATCGACTGAGCCGCCCAGGCGCCCTCTATTTTTAACTTCTTGAGTTCCCTCCACACTGTTTCCCACAGTGGCTGCACCAAGTTGCATTCCCACCAGCAGCACGCGAAGGTTCCTTTTCCTCCACATCCTCGCCAGGATGTGTTGTTTCCTGTGTTGTTGATTTTAGCCATTCTGACAGGTGTGAGCCTTGTCACACCCTTTCTCCCTCATGGCTTTATTAGAATTTCGGGTTGGAGATTGGAGACATCTCAGGACAGTCTCGATTAGGACTAAATAGATGAACATATTTATATTTAGCCAAGGATCGGGCTTAATAATTAAAAATTTGTAAGCTTTATTTTCTCCAGATTCTCGTTTCCAGAGATTTGGGAACAGACCCCCAGGGTACTCTCTGGTTGCATTGGGACTGGGAAATGGCAAAAACCCCCTGTCTTCTCTCCTTCCTCACTTGCCCACCTGCCCAAAGGCAGCTTTCGGCAGCCCACGATCACATTTGGGGGTCCTTCCGTCAATGCCAATACAGGACAGCAGGATTCCAGGTTCAAGTCCGGGAAGATGAGAGGTGATGTCAGGGGTCGGATGTCCTGAAGCCCAAGTACCATTTCAGGCCGCTGGTTCATGACATGCTGTCAATTCTCTTTTCCCTGGAAATGCACCCCTCTTGGGGACCGTGCGCCCTGACCTAAAGCGAGCACGTTTCCCAGCCAGAGGTGAACCCTGGCTGCTCAGGGCTGTGCAGGCTGTTCTCTCTTTCTCTGTTCTCTCCTGTGCATCCTCTGGGTCCCAGTCTCTTTACAGAGACTGCTGTCAAGTCCCCTTTTCTCTGGGCTACGGAGGGACAGTCTTGCTCCCCTCGGTTAGACCTGCATGTTCTTCTCAGTGAGGCTGAGTGCCTTGCTTGGGGCCGGTCCACAGGTGCAGCACCCACCCCTGCCCCCCGGGAGGAACTGGCGATGCCCTCCTTGCCCAGCGCTGTTGGTGTTCCCTAGGACGGCACGTGCTTGTGTGGCTGCTGTTGGCTGCCACCCAGCACCCCCGGGAGTCCCACCTGCTCTCAGTCATCCCAAACCACAGCTCTGTACTCCTGCAAAAAAAAAAAAAAAAAAAAAAAATTTTTTTTTTGCTGCCTACTTGACTTGTCTTCCTGTCGGAGGCCGCGCCGGCTCCGACAGGTCCAGGTGTCCCTGAAGGATGGACGGTGTCGGCGAAAGAGAGTGAGAGAGCCCCGAGATTCTTTCTGATCACCAGGCAGGCATCTCTGTCCTGTCGGTTTTGGTATCTTTATTTTAAGATTCAGCAACAAGATGAAGTCATAGAAAGGAATTTCTTACAACGGGAGGCCTTTTGTGATATCAATTAACAGAATGTTCATAGTGAAAAACAGCATAACATACAAGTTAAATTGTATATAGATAAGCTAGGAGTTATTCTGTCTGGCCCTCAAGAGGATAAATGTTTCTGAAATTTGTGGAAACTACCATGGGGGCCCTAAATTGTCAGTCTTTGCACCTGGATTTATGTTTTAGCTACTTTTATCTATCCTCATCCCAGGTGCCAGTGTAAGGGAGGGTGTTTGTGGAATGTAGGCCTTGAGGAAGGGACTGCTATGCTTTACCAATTAGCAAAGATATATGTAGTAACTTATGTTCTGCCCTGAAATAGGCTCTTTGTCTCAGGGCCAGGCTCAGTTGTAACTCTTGTGTTCTTAACCCCTTAAGTCTTGGATCTGCAAGGCCCATAGGAAGAGCCTTTTGACAATTGCCCATAGAGCTTTCATCTAAAATCTCTTTTGTAAAGGCAGGAATATGCTTTTCCTTATGAGGTATCTGTCTTCAGAATATGGGTCTGATATGGAATATTGTGAGGCCTGGTCAATACCAGCAGGCTCATTTCCAGCATGAGCCAGTAGTAGCAGAAGGAGATACTAGTCTTCGTTTCTCATGGCAGAAGCTGTGCAAACATTGCCATTTCCTTGCTGTGACTGCCATCCAGAGAGGCTGGTGCGGCTCCCGGCATCTTCCCAGGGACCAGGAGGAGAGGGGATGCGCGAAGCCTTCGCTGAGTTCCCAGCCCTCTCCTTGTCTTTCCCCTTCCCTTTTTCATGGAGGTAAAGGGTAAAAGTCCATTCTTCTTAATGTCCAGTCACTTGCTTACACAGGTTGCGTAAAGTGAACATTCTAAAAGGTACTTTTCCCCCTTTGGCTTTAACTTCACCATTGTTTTGCCCAGCGCTGAAATTCACGGGAACACGAGCCTATTTCTATACGATCCCCAAATTCCTGCGTGTGGAACAAAAGCAGACCAGAACTGTTCAAGTTTTGAAGGCAAGAGAGGCATCTAAGTAAGAAATTCCCTGCTCTGGGGTTGAGACGTGTTTCGCAGAAACACCCCAGCCTTCCAAGCTTGATGTTTATTGTTCAGAGATGCCCGTGGAATTTACTTTCCTTAGATGCTTGTCCTCAGTTTATTTCATGTTCAAGTCGATTCAAAGTGCAGTGCCCATAATTCAGTTAAGTTTGTAACTGGTCTCTTATGGGCTAAAATGATGGCATGCAATCCTTTGGGGGTCCTCCAAGCCAGAATTTTCTTTTAATTTGCTTATCCCAGTCTCAGATGGTTTTCTGCCTCTTTGATCAGGGCGTAAATCCTGACCACCTCCTTCTGCTTCGCTGAATAACCATGCACGGAATTGTGTGGTTTACTGAGTTGTCTTCACTTTTTGGGGTTCAGATCCCGGAAGAACCCACGTGACACTGTGAGATCCACATTAATTCTGTATCTGTGGCAGTCCACAGAGACGGCTGCCCTTAAAAAAACATCAGCCTCCGTCATGAGAAATCACTGAGAACCTGAGTGACCGTGGTGAGCCAAGACCGGTGACACAGATATTTGTTCGTTTGAGTTTGCTGACAGATACCACCAACCCCGTGAGTGACACGGGTGCGTCTGAGGGTCTGAGGTAGCTTCGTCACCACACATGCAGGGAGGAAGGACCTGGCAAACTTTGGCCTCTTTCCCGCTACGCACTTGACATTACTCCAGAAATCCTTCTCGGATCCTGAAGTTAAATAAGTAGGAGCTGCCCCCTGCCCCCTGCCCACTTACTTATAGTTCAGTCTGTTCTTTCAGCACCTAGGATGTGAAGTGAGGGTATAGACCAGGGGTTTTCTAAGCCAGAGGACTTCACATACACCCCCAGCCCTCAGCCTCTTTGGGCAAATCTGATGCTGGCTGGTGCAAGGGCCCTTGATAAGTCTTCCATGTAAGGATGAGTGGGATGAGGGAGCATCTACTTTGTGCGGGGGAGGGGATGGAAGATAAGGGTCTACTTTGCCAACTTGCACCTGAAATGTAGCATTTCCCTTGTTTTGGGTGTGTGCACACCCTACAGCCCTCGTTACTTTTTAGTGATTTGATAAATGTATTCCAGTAAAATTGATTTCTTTGGTCATACGTCTGCTTTAAGAGATGAAAAATGTTATTCTGGAAAGGAGTCCGTAGGTGTGCTTTACCAGTCCGCCGAAGAAGTCTGTGGCACAGAGGAGTTACAAGCCCTGGGTGTCTCTGCAGTGGCTTCCCAGCCTCTGCACTCCTCATATCCAGAATCCCGCCCTGAGAGACCTGGGCAAGTGGATGGTAGACGGTCGGGCTCACAGAGAACACGGTGGGCTCTGGAGCCACAGTGCCTGGACTCGAATCCTGCTCCTGACAGTTACTGGCTCTTTGCTCACCTTGGGCAAGTCACTTAATTGTGCCAAAGCAGATTTCCTCAATTTGCAAATCTTAGCCCTAATAGTCCATACGTTCCAGAGCTAGCCGATGAAAATTATGTACTAAGTGCAGAGTACAGGCCATTCTCCTTATTCATGGGAGTTATGCTCCAGGGTCAGTGCAGGCACCCAGGCCAGGATTGGGGTGGTGGAAAACTCAGCAGTTAAAAAAAAATACAGTCAGTTCTCATTATTCGCAATAGTTAATGTTTTGTGAAGTCATCATGAGCGCTGGATTGGGGAATACTGAAGCCTCACTCTTAAGAGTAATACGAGTCAGATTGCTGATCAAGAGAGAGCCTTGTTTTACGTGAGTTGCTGTTTAAAGACTCCTTGAATAATACACATTACTGATTTATATAATGTCTTGATTCTACCGGAAGCTCATGTAACTCACGTAAGGCACGTTGCAGGCTTCTTGCACCCAGGAGCAGTAGACAGCATGCTAGTATTATGCTCAGGGGTCATTTAAAAAAAATTTTGTTTTAAAGTTCATTTTTGAGTGTAAGCGGGGGAGGGGCAGAGAGAGGAAGCAGGCTCCAGGCTCTGAGCTGTCCCATGGACCGTGAGATCATGACCTGAGCTGGAGTCAGATGCTTCACCGACTGATCCACCCAGGCGCCCCTCGAGGGTTATTTGAACCAGTGACGTTGCCAACAGAAACAGAAATGCAAACCGCGTGGCATTAGGTGAAGCACACATGGGGGTGTGGGGTGTTTCTTTATAGCATGAGGGCTGACACAGGAGGGCCTTTCTGTGTTCCAACTCGGCTGGGAACGTGGCACGTCGGGCCACACAAACATTTCACTTTCCTGCACGTGTTGGTGGATGATGTCAGAAGCACGTGGAGTGTTAATTTCAGAGTGGCAGATAAATCTTGCCAGCGGGTGAACTTGAATGAATGGTAGTGTGAATAATGAGGATCAACTGTACCTGACATGGTAATTTCTAGAAAACGTTTGCTGTTTTATTGCTCTCATTACTTAAAGCTCCCAGAGGAAGACGGGCCAGGGCCTAGCCCTACCCAACACCCTCCATTTAGCTCCAACCCAAGCAGGTGGACGCAGGCTTCCATTTTGCCCCGAGGAACTGCCTGGCATGTGTTGGCCAGAACCAGAATTGAGACCAAACGACGGAAAAGTGTATTTTGGCCAAGTCTAGGAGAAAACTTCCTTGGTAGCTCCTGCTGCCTGTAACCTCTCTGTTATAAATAAATATTTATAAAGAAAGAAATATGTGTATACATATATATGGAGAGAGGCAGAGAGAAAAAGAGATTTATTTTAAGGAATTGGCTCATGAGATTGTGGGGACAAGTAAGACCCAAATCTGCAGAGCAGGCTAGAGGTCCAGGAAAGACTTATGGTTCAAATCCAAAGATGATCTAATGGCAGAATTCCTTCTTGCACAGGGGAGGTCAGTCTTTTTTCTATCAAATCCTTCTACTGATTGGGTGAGACCCATCCACCCACCTCAAGGCAAGTAATCTGCTTTGTTCAAAGTCTACGGATTTAAATGTTAATCACATCTAAAAAAAATTTCACAGCAACATCTACACTGGTGTTTGACTGAAGGATTGGACAGCATAGCCTAGTCAAGTGGATGTTTCATCATTATAGCCCCTTCCTCGCTAGATATCTTCAGCCTCGATATCCCTAGCTCGCTGTATGTGGTTACAATTCAGTCCTCAGGGAAAAATCACACACTTCCACTGTTTTAAGCGCTTAGGGTCCCCTGAGGGTTGAATGGCTAAAATTACAAATGTGAAATCTGCAAATGCCAAGAGCCAGGGGTTAGTTGGTTGAAAATTCTGGTGGTCCATTCAAGGGCCTGGTGAGTTGCCATGTGACCTGATAACTGTGGCCCCAGGGGACTCCTGGGCAACCGCAGGAATGTTTCCCATGGTTGGAGCAGCCTGGACAACAGCCTTGAGAAGGAGATCCTGTGCTGCGGGCCACTTCGGCGGCCACGCAACTCTGCTCTTGCTCGACTGTTAGCCCATCCCCTGCAGAAGTCTGAAATCCCAGTTTTGAAGGGAGTGTTTATTTCATTGTTGTCTGGGGGGGATGTCATCATGGTGTAGTGATGGTCACTCTGACCTAATTTTTTTTTTAAATGTTTTATTTATTTCTAGGAGAGAGAGAGACAGCGTGAGCAGGGAAGGGTCAGAGAGAGAGGGAGTCACAGACTGAAACAGGCTCCAGGCTCTGAGCTGGCAGTCAGCACAGAGCCTGACGCGGGGCTCGAACCCACGGACCGCGAGATCATGACCTAAGCAAAAGTCAGACACTTAACTGACTAAGCCACCCAGGCGCCCCCACTCTGACCTAATTTGTAATGTTTGGGGCTCCAGTCATCATTTATTGGCTTTTAAATATTTCACCTTCCCCTGTATTTATTCATTTCCCCTTGGATAACTTCTCTGGATAACGACCTATTTCTATTTGCATCAGAACAAAATACTCTGTACTTAGAAATGTAGATTAAAACCATGGGCAAAGGCAGGTTGCGATCAAATCCTTTGCTCTTTGTGAAGTTCAAAACCAAGTATTCAGGCAGCAGTCTACTCATTCTTTTCCTTTTTCCCTTCCTTCTTAATTCCCTCTTCTCTTTTAGAGATTATGCTTTCCTACATCGTCAACTGGCAGTAGGAGGAGATTAGCTTGCTGGAAGTTCGCTCGCATTCAGATTCAGACCGCTCGCCAGAGGCTCACTCTTTCTCTTTCAGTCCCTCCTAGGAGCCTTAGGTTTTAGAAGATTCTAATTAGCAGCAATTCTTTTGGTGCTACAGAGTGTTTTATTGTGAATCATTTTCTTTCTTCAGATTAGAATAAGAGGCCAGCGCTGTCGGCTTGGAAATGGCTTGAAAAGCTAAGCGTAGGTCTCCAATTGCCACTCCTTCCTCTGCCCTGAAAATTCCCCGCAGTGTTCCTAGGCTTGTCCTCCCTGAATAAAGGCATTTTATAGCTTATGCTTTAAAGGTGCCACTTAGCAAATGGCCCCAGTGCTTTCAGTTGCAACTGTAGGATCCTAGAAATGTAAGACTAATATAGTCAATGAGCACCTGGTTCTCAGAAAGGCTCATAAAGGCATAGCTTTGAAGATTATAGATTTTAGAAAGAATCTCCATCCAGCCTTTCCTTTTGTGGTGAGGAAGTTGAGAGTCTGGGAGCCCCTGGGGCACCTAGGACACTTGGCCTGCGCCGCTCTTGTGATTCTAAGTCCGAACTTATTTGTTGGTTGACCCTACAGGACACTCCGCCATCCACAGTCTCCTCAGGATTTTGGTCATAAAGGTCACCACTGAAGCAGGCAAGTCACCCCAGGTTCGGTGTCGGGAAGATGAGTTCTTAGGATTGGACAGTAGCAGAGGGAAGCAAGCAGCAGGGGTGGGGGAAGGGATTCTGAAGCTTGGGTTCTGAAATAGACTCCTCTTTCCCTGGACATGCGTATCCACCATCACTGGTAGAAAGCCCCTAACCCTACACATTATTCCATCTCTGAAACAAAAACATAGAAGAACTTCTCCCAAGGGTTCTACTTTTGGAATGTTTTACCTACCAACTGGATTTTTTGAGTGATTAGTCATTTCTTTCGTGTTTGTGCATCAGTGCAATACGTAACCGTGTATTAACAACTACAGACTAGTGTGATAACTGGGCCTGGCACCCTGGGTGACATAACTCGCCTGACATGGACTCTAGATGTTGTAATTATGTTCTTCAGGCTCTTGAAACTATGGCAGAGAACTTGAAGACTCTCATGATGCCTTTGCGAGTCTCTTGGGTGTGGAACCATCCTGTGGCTATTACTGACCTTGCCCTTCCACACAGACTAATCAGGTTTTTATTTTATTTTTATTCCCATTGTAGGGCCATTTCTCAACTTTTATCTACCAGAAAAAATATTTTTTGACAAATGTTGCTGGTAACAGGTAATGGTGACCAACCTCACACTATACTGTCATAAGAGTGTGTTTTGTGCCCAACTTTTCACCTGTAAGACAGCACCTTGGTGAATACAGGCCTTGATCCTGACATTGAGCATGGCCATCAGCAACTAGCTCAGGCATTTCTCAGAAGTACTTTAGGGATGATAGTGCTTACTATTCTCAAAAGGTTGATGGAAAACATCAAAATACATGGCATATACCATATTTAGTTAGACATCTATTAATGAATTTACCAAAAAGAAATATTTAGTGAATTTCTACTCATGTAGGCCCATCTGTGTCTGACTCTTAGAAGCTGAATATTGTCTCTGTCCAAAGGTAGCTCAGTTCAGTGGAGAAAAGTCCAACAGGTGAGCACATTAGAACCATGTAGTGCAGGGGCGCCTGGGTGGCTCAGTCGGTTAGGTGTCAGACTTCAGCTCAGGTCATGATCTCATGGTTTATGAGTTTGAGCCCCGCATCGGGCTCTGTGCTGACAGCTCGCAGCCTAGAGCCTACCTCGGAATCTGTGTCTGTCTCTCTGCCCCTCCCCCACTTGCACACTGTCTCTTTCTCTCAAATACAAATAAACATTAAAAAAAAAATACAGTGTAGTTGGGGCGATGAGACCACAGAGCATGTGGGGCAGGAGGAGTCCGAGAGTTTCCCTGAAAAAGGAGGTAACTCCACTGAGTCTTGAAGACCATGAGGAATTATTTTAGTAAGAAAGGGAGATGAAGGAGGAGAGGAGGGGGTCAAAGAGGTGACCCATAGGAGAAGCACAGAGGTAAGAGACCCCAGGCCATACCCAGTGCGTGGGTAATGGTTTCTTCCACACTTCTCCATTAAGAGGAAGCAGGACTGCTTGGAGACCTGCTGATTTTAGGCCTGGACTGAAATGTGCCAATGAGCATGGAATGTTCTCTCCTGCTAGGAAATGAGGAAGTACTCAAATCAACAGTCTAGCATTGATGCGGGTTTGTCATAGGGTCAGAGAGCCAACTGAGAGAACCTCCAAGAGACAAAGTTGGAATGATTTGAGTAAAATAAAAAGTAGTATTTAATTATAACACAAAGCATAGAATCAATCTTCATGAATCCAAACTGATACAAATAAATAATTGAGTGAATTAAAAATGGAGGTAAAGAGACAAATATGCCTTACAGAAGAATTCCAAATAATCTATATAGACAGTATGCTCTCAAGAAGGTGGAGCATATCTCCCCATCCATAACGGAGGGCCACACCTGGTGACGTCCTTCTAAGGAGTAGATAGTATAGAAATGGGGGGAGGAGAGTAACTTTATAGTAGAGAAACCTGACAAATATACCTCAGCCGCGTCATCAGGGCCAACATTCCAGCGATAAATCATGTTGGTGGCAGGTACACTTGACACGATGTGCTGAGAAGGGCACTTTACATCTGGACTCTTCCCTCCCCACACTCGTAGCATGAGAAAACCATCAGGCAGATCCCAAATGAAGGACAATCTGCCCAATACCCGACCGTACTTCTTTTTTTTTTTTTTTTTTTTTAAAGAGGCTTTTTTTTTTTTTTAATGTTTTATTTCTAGGAGAGAGAGAGAGAGAGACAGCGTGAGCAGGGGAGGATCAGAGAGGGAGGGAGTCACAGACTGAAACAGGCTCCAGGCTCTGAGCTGGCAGTCAGCACAGAGCCCGACGCGGGGCCCGAACCCACGAACCGCGAGATCATGACCCAAGCGAAAGTCGGACGCTTAACCGACTAAGCCACCCAGGCGCCCCCCGACCGTACTTCTTAAACCCGCCAAGATCATCAAAATGCAGGAAAGCCTGAGACACTATCATAGCTGCCCCGAGGAGTCTAAGGAGACACAACAGCTAAATGTAGTGTGACATCTTGGATGAGATCCGGGAGCAGAAAAAGGATGTTAGGTAAAACTAAGGAAATCTGAATGACGTGTGAATGTTAGTTAACAATAATATAGCAACGTTGAGTTCAGTAATCATCACGTGTATAGAAGATGTTAATGATTGGAGAATCTCCATGTGGGATATATGGGAATCCACCCTACCGTCTCTTCAACTTTTCGATAAATTGAAACTATTTTAAAATAAAAAAGTTTGTTTTTCAAAAAAGCATCAGGCACGAGGCAACTGCCAATAGTTGAATTAAGGTTGCATGGGGAGACTGTGCTGAGAACAAGAGGGGATCCAGGTCACAGAGGGCTATATATACCAAGTTTAGGGCATCAGGCTAGCCCAGGGTAGGTGATGGGGAGCCGTGGAAAGGTCCCAAGCAGAGCAGTGATATGATTCATCTTGTGTTTCAGTCCCATCTGGTAGACATATAAGGAATGGAGGGTGTGGTTATTAGCTTAACCTTAGGTAGACCAGAAAACTGTTCTCTCGGCAGGAAAAAGTGAGATACTGAAGCAAAATAGTCACTGGTGATGGAGAGAAAGGAACAGATGTGAGAGGTATTAAATAAATAAAATGAAAAAAGAGTGACTGGCTGTTTGGGAGAAGAAACAGAAGATGAGAAGAAGAAGATCTTGTTTATTCATTTATAATTCATTCATTTAACATTCACCGAGAACCTACCATGTTTTAGCGCTGGGTATTTGGCAGTGTGAAAAAAAAATGTTCCCACACTCGCGGCTTGCGTTCCAAGGAGGGGAGATAGATAATGAAAACGTTGTAATACAAGAGCGAGATTGTTTCTGATAGTGACAGCATGTGCGTTGAGTAAGCAGAATCGATCAAAGGGGGAATTCTGAAGAGGAATTGATCACAAAGGAGGAGGGCCTCAAATTGGGCCAGCAAGAGGAAAGAATTAAGTGAAAGTCAAGTAAAGCTGTACCAGTCAGCCAGGTCTTAAGAAAAAAAAGACACGGGAACTGGGGGGCAAGATGGCGGAGAAGTAGGGAGCTCCGTACTTGCACTCGCGCCCATGCCTCACACAGAAAAGATCTGAAGCCATAAGAAACCATACTAAACCCAAGAGATTGGGAGAAAAAGGACGCAGATTCCACCGAGAAAGCCTTCTAATGTGAGTGCGAACTGGGGAAGATAAAATCAGGCCTGGATCGGAGACTGGAGGGACGGGGCGACCCCCCTCTGCGGGGAATAAGAGGGGAAAAAGAGAGTCCGAAACAGAAAAACCTCTGCTCCAGGCGCAGAAAGACCTTGCGCACCAGGCCCCCCCACGCTCCAACTCGCCCCGGAGGAGCTGCGCTCGCGGTTTGTGGTTTGCTGCGTTGTGCTGGCTCCTGGCTGGCTGGGAGAAGCTGTGCGCCTGCCACCATTGCCCTCCTGGCGGGCTTGGACCCCTGGAGTAGCCGTGCGCGGGCACCGGGTGTCCATGCTCCTGGCTGGCTGGAACTCTAGAGGGAAGGCAAAGAGCTAAAAACTGGCAGATTTGACCGCGAGTTCGTGTTTTGGGTGACGAGACACAGAGGGACCTGGATTTCCTCACTCCAGCGGGCTCAGCGCGCCAGCAGAGAAGGGCCCCCCACCCCGCCCAGGCCCCCCAGCCCCACCCAGAGGAGAAGGGAGCAGTGGCTTCTGGCTCCACCCCCAGAGCTAGCCAGGAGGCTTGGAATTGCTCTGATGGGGTTGCCAGGGGATCGCCTGAGGCAACTTCAGCGGGGCGCTTGGCCTGGGATTTGGAGGCTGGGACTGGCCTGGGTTGAAAAGTGCAACAAACTTTGGCTTAGCCCCTGGCCCTGGGAGTTTACACACCTATAAAAGCGAGGTGGAGCGCCACCACTCTCCTCCCTACAACCGCCAAGGCAGAACTCCCGCCTGAAGCACTGGATCACACCACGCCCATCCCTGCTTGAGAGCTGCCCTCCTCCCTTTTCTTTTTCTTTTTTTTTCTATTTTTTTCTTTTTTTCCCCAGAACACTGACCTGATTAACTCTGGTCACCAGCGTGCTTAAACAATCGCATTTAGTCCATTCTGTCTATGTAAATTCTACACCTCCTGACCTTTTCATCTCTTTCTCTCAGGAGTAATTAGACTATGTAGTTTCTCTGGATAAGACCAGCATCCTTCTCTCACCTCTCCAACCATATTCCACCCTTAAACTATGGAAAAAGCTTCTTATCCCTTCTGCCTGTTCATTCTATTTCCAATTTTGCCTCATCCCACCCTGTCTTCTCTCTCTGTCTCTATGCTCTTCAACCAGCACTGCATACACCCGGCTATTTAATTGTAGCTGGGAAATCCAGTTATATGCTATAAACCGTTCGTTGTCCATTGGTATTCTTCTTTTTTCCATTTCTTTACTTCCTTTTGACCTTTTTATTTATTTTTTAATTTTCTATTATTCGCCCTCCCTCCTGCGTCTTTTCTCTCAACTTTTTCGCTTTCCCTCTCGGTTTGCTGGTTAGTCGGATTTGTCTGTGCGTTTGTGGGCCCCTGCTCCCTGTGTGTTTGTCAGTCTGTTTTTTTCTCCAGGGCTACCTCAAGAAACAAGCAAAAGTACATACGGTGGAGAGTCCCAGATCACTACAAGTAGGAAAACAAAGTAACCAAGGCAAGAGAGACCAAGAGATACCACTCAAAAAACACTCTCTGAAAAGATAGGCCCTGGACAGTCAAAGAGTCTTCTTGGATACAGCAGCGCTCACAGGTGCAGAGAGCATAACAGGTCTTTAAAACTAACAGAGCCAGAAAGCTAACTAAAATGACGAAATGAAAAAGCTCTCCCCCAAAGAAACTCCAGGAAGAATTGACAGCTAATGAACTGCTCAAAACAGATATAAGCAGCATAAATGAACATGATTTTAGAATAATAATCAGAAAATTAATAGCTGGGCTTGAGAAAAACATAGGGGACATCAAAGAAACTATGGCTACAGACAAAATGGAGAATACAAATAGGCATGAAGAATTCAAAAAAGCGATAAATGAGATACATAATAAATTAGAGGCCTCCAATGCACGGATTGAAGAGGCAGAAAAGAGAATAAGTGATTTAGAAGGCACCATTATAGAAAAACAAGAAGCTGACAAAAAAAGAGACAAACTGATCCAGGAACATGAAAGAGTTCGAGAGCTCAGCGACACGGTCAAATGCAACAGTGTCCGTATCATAGGAATCCCAGAAGAGGAAGAGAGAGGGAAAGGTGCTGAAGGAGTCCTGGAACAAATTATAGCAGAGAACTTCACCAACCTGGGGAAAGAAGTAAACGTTGAAATACTAGAGGCTCAGAGGACTCCCTGCAGACAAAATTTGAATCGACCTTCTGCAAGGCATATCATAGTAAAAATGGCAACATATAAGGACAAAGAGAGAATTTTGAAAGCAGCTAGGGAGAAAAGGGCCCTAACATACAAAGGGAAACCTATAAGAGTGGTGACAGACCTATCTACCGAAACGTGGCAGGCCAAAAAGGAATGGCAGGAGATCTTCAATGTGATGAACAGAAAAAATATGCAGCCAAGAATCCTCTACCCAGCAAGCCTGTCCTTCAAAATAGAAGGAGAGTTAAAGTCTTTCCAAATAAACAGAAATTGAGAGAATTTGACACCACTAAGCCAGCCCTACAAGAAATCCTGAGGGGGACGCTCTGAAGGAAAGGTTGAAAGGAACAAATATACCAGAGGCACCACCACAAACATGAACCCCACAAAGTACACAAAGACTCTAAACCCACATATCTCAATAATAACACTGAATGTAAATGGGCTGAATGCTCCAATCAAAAGGCATAGGGTAGCAGAATGGATAAAAAACAAAATCCAGCCATATGCTGTCTACAAGAAACTCATTTTAGACTGGAAGATACCTTCAGATAAAAAGTAAGAGGATGGAGAAATATATATCATGCTACAGGAAATCAAAAGAAAGCCGGAGTAGCTATAGTTATATCAGACAAACTGGACTTTAAATTAAAGACAATAACAAGAGATGAAGAAGGGCACAACATAATAATTACANCCAGGCCCACCAGCCCCACCCAGAGGAGAAGGGAGCAGTGGCTTCTGGCTCCACCCCCAGAGCTAGCCAGGAGGCTTGGAATTGCTCTGATGGGGTTGCCAGGGGATCGCCTGAGGCAACTTCAGCGGGGCGCTTGGCCTGGGATTTGGAGGCTGGGACTGGCCTGGGTTGAAAAGTGCAACAAACTTTGGCTCAGCCCCTGGCCCTGGGAGTTTACACACCTATAAAAGCGAGGTGGAGCGCCACCACTCTCCTCCCTACAACCGCCAAGGCAGAACTCCCGCCTGAAGCACTGGATCACACCACGCCCATCCCTGCTTGAGAGCTGCCCTCCTCCCTTTTCTTTTTCTTTTTTTTTCTATTTTTTTCTTTTTTTCCCCAGAACACTGACCTGATTAACTCTGGTCACCAGCGTGCTTAAACAATCGCATTTAGTCCATTCTGTCTATGTAAATTCTACACCTCCTGACCTTTTCATCTCTTTCTCTCAGGAGTAATTAGACTATGTAGTTTCTCTGGATAAGACCAGCATCCTTCTCTCACCTCTCCAACCATATTCCACCCTTAAACTATGGAAAAAGCTTCTTATCCCTTCTGCCTGTTCATTCTATTTCCAATTTTGCCTCATCCCACCCTGTCTTCTCTCTCTGTCTCTATGCTCTTCAACCAGCACTGCATACACCCGGCTATTTAATTGTAGCTGGGAAATCCAGTTATATGCTATAAACCGTTCGTTGTCCATTGGTATTCTTCTTTTTTCCATTTCTTTACTTCCTTTTGACCTTTTTATTTATTTTTTAATTTTCTATTATTCGCCCTCCCTCCTGCGTCTTTTCTCTCAACTTTTTCGCTTTCCCTCTCGGTTTGCTGGTTAGTCGGATTTGTCTGTGCGTTTGTGGGCCCCTGCTCCCTGTGTGTTTGTCAGTCTGTTTTTTTCTCCAGGGCTACCTCAAGAAACAAGCAAAAGTACATACGGTGGAGAGTCCCAGATCACTACAAGTAGGAAAACAAAGTAACCAAGGCAAGAGAGACCAAGAGATACCACTCAAAAAACACTCTCTGAAAAGATAGGCCCTGGACAGTCAAAGAGTCTTCTTGGATACAGCAGCGCTCACAGGTGCAGAGAGCATAACAGGTCTTTAAAACTAACAGAGCCAGAAAGCTAACTAAAATGACGAAATGAAAAAGCTCTCCCCCAAAGAAACTCCAGGAAGAATTGACAGCTAATGAACTGCTCAAAACAGATATAAGCAGCATAAATGAACATGATTTTAGAATAATAATCAGAAAATTAATAGCTGGGCTTGAGAAAAACATAGGGGACATCAAAGAAACTATGGCTACAGACAAAATGGAGAATACAAATAGGCATGAAGAATTCAAAAAAGCGATAAATGAGATACATAATAAATTAGAGGCCTCCAATGCACGGATTGAAGAGGCAGAAAAGAGAATAAGTGATTTAGAAGGCACCATTATAGAAAAACAAGAAGCTGACAAAAAAAGAGACAAACTGATCCAGGAACATGAAAGAGTTCGAGAGCTCAGCGACACGGTCAAATGCAACAGTGTCCGTATCATAGGAATCCCAGAAGAGGAAGAGAGAGGGAAAGGTGCTGAAGGAGTCCTGGAACAAATTATAGCAGAGAACTTCACCAACCTGGGGAAAGAAGTAAACGTTGAAATACTAGAGGCTCAGAGGACTCCCTGCAGACAAAATTTGAATCGACCTTCTGCAAGGCATATCATAGTAAAAATGGCAACATATAAGGACAAAGAGAGAATTTTGAAAGCAGCTAGGGAGAAAAGGGCCCTAACATACAAAGGGAAACCTATAAGAGTGGTGACAGACCTATCTACCGAAACGTGGCAGGCCAAAAAGGAATGGCAGGAGATCTTCAATGTGATGAACAGAAAAAATATGCAGCCAAGAATCCTCTATCCAGCAAGCCTGTCATTCAAAATAGAAGGAGAGATAAAAACCTTTCCAAATAAACAGAAATTGAGAGAATTTGACACCACTAAGCCAGCCCTACAAGAAATCCTGAGGGGGACGCTCTGAAGGAAAGGTTGAAAGGAACAAATATACCAGAGGCACCACCACAAACATGAACCCCACAAAGTACACAAAGACTCTAAACCCACATATTTCAATAATAACACTGAATGTAAATGGGCTGAATGCTCCAATCAAAAGGCATAGGGTAGCAGAATGGATAAAAAACAAAATCCAGCCATATGCTGTCTACAAGAAACTCATTTTAGACTGGAAGATACCTTCAGATAAAAAGTAAGAGGATGGAGAAATATATATCATGCTACAGGAAATCAAAAGAAAGCCGGAGTAGCTATAGTTATATCAGACAAACTGGACTTTAAATTAAAGACAATAACAAGAGATGAAGAAGGGCACAACATAATAATTACAGGGTCTATCCATCAGGAAGAACTAACAATCATAAATGTCTATGCACCGAATATGGGAGCACCTAAATATTTAAAACAATCACAAACAGAAACAGGCTTATAGATAAGAATGTGCTAATAGCAGGTGACTTTAATACTCCGCTTACAGCAATGGAGAGGTCAACCAGACAGAAAATCACTAAAGAAATAATGGACTTGAAAGACACATTGGACCAGATGGATCTGACAGTTATATTTAGAACTCTACATCCTGAGGCCAGGGAATTTACTTTCTTCTCAAGTGTGCACGGCACGTTCTCCAAGATAGATCACATACTGGGACATAAAGCAGCCCTCAATAAATATAAAAGAATTGAGATCATACCATGCACACTCTTAGATCATAATGCTTTGAAACTTGAACTCAATCACAGGAAGAAGTCTGGAAAACCTCCAAACACATGGAAGTTAAAGAACATCCTACTAAAGAATGAATGGGCCAATCAGGCAATTAGGGATGAAATTAAAAAATATATGGAAGCAAACGAAAATGAACACAATAATCCAAAATCTATGGGATGCGGCAAAGGCAGTCCTAAGAGGAAAGTACATTGCACTCCAGGCCTACTTGAAGAAACTAGAAAAAGCGCAAGTCCAAAATCTAACAACTCACCTAAAGGAGCTAGAGGCAGAGCAACAAGAACTCCCTAAACCCAGTAGAAGAAGAGAAATAGTAAAAATCAGAGCAGAAATAAACAACATAGAGACCAAAGAAATAATTGAACAGATCAATGAAACCAAGAGTTGATTTTTTGAAAAAATAAACAAAATTGACAAACCTCTAGTCAGGCTTCTCAAAAAGAAAAGAGAGAGCACCCAAATAGACAAAATCATGAATGAAAATGGATTTATTACAACCAACCCTTCAGAAATACAGGCAATTATCAGGGAATACTATGAAAAATTATATGCCAACAAATTGGACAACTTAGAAGAAATGGACAAATTCCTAAACGCACAGCCACTACCAAAATTCACACGGGAAGAGATAGGAAATCTGAACAGACCCATAACTTGTGAGGAAATCGAATCAGTGATCAAAAATCTCCCAGCAAATAAGAGCCCAGGACCTGATGGCTTCCCCAGGGAATTCTACCAGACGTTTAAAACAGAACTAATACCAATTTTTTTCAAGCTATTCCAAAAAATAGAAAGCGAAGAAAAACCCCCAGACTCATTTTATGAAGCCAGCATCACTCTGATTCCCAAGCCAGACAGAGACCCAGCAAAAAGAGAGCTACAGGCCAATATCCTTGATGAATACGGATGCAAAAATCCTCAACAAGATACTTGCAAATCAAATTCAACAGCACATAAAAAGAATTATCTACCAAGATCAAGTGGGATTCATTCCTGGGTTACAGGGTGGTTCAACATTCGCAAATCAGTCAGTGTGATCCATCACATCAACAAAAGAAAAGATAAAAACCATATGATCCTGTCGATAGATGCAGAAAAAGCATTTGACAAAATACAGCATCCCTTCTTAATAAAGGCTCTAGAGAAAGTTGGGATAGAAGGAACCTACTTAAACATCATAAAAGCCATCTATGAGAAGGCCTCAGCTAACATCATCCTCAACGGGGAAAAACTGAGAGCTTTCCCCCTGAGATCAGGAACACGACAGGGATGTCCACTCTCACCACTGCTGTTTAACATAGTGCTGGAAGTCCTAGCATCAGCCATCAGACAACAAAAGGAAATCAAAGGCATCAGAATTGGCAAAGAGGAAGTCAAA